>NC_053025.1:87862220-87916929 GCF_003073215.2 Triticum urartu | reverse complement strand
CCAGCTTTGACTCTTGGCTAAGCTATCCTACGAGACACCACTAGTAAAATAGTTTTCGCACACGAGCCCACTAATCACCACACAATACTCCACCGGGGATCCTCCCTCGTCAACCTACGAGAGGGCCATCCTCGGTACTCACACTTATCTTGAGTCTTTTAGTAGTAACCATTAACTTGTCTATGAACTGTATAGGCAACCAAGTAGTCCTTTACCGCGGATGCGGCTATTCGAATAGATGATGTTAACCCTGCAGGGGTGTACTCCTTCATACACGCTCTCACCACTTACCGTCGTTTACACGACATGTACTCGGCAACCTTCAAGCGGAAGCCCAACGAGGGTGTCGGCCATGGCCTACCTAAACACTCAAGTCTCTAGTCCAGGTTTATTGCCTATCCAGGTTCCATCCGCAGGGAGTCCGGCCGAGGTTTCCACATACGGACCCGAACGATGTGAACAGGGTCCCGAGACGCCAAACGGGCGCCCGACATACCCGGCCACGGTGTATCTACCGCAACATAGCCCACCCCTAGGGTCAGTGCTACGCACGGCCGCCAACACATAACCTACAAACACCAGAAACTAATTGCAACCCCTAGACAGAGTACTAGGGTGATTAAGAAGCCGAGAGGGTCCATTGGTTTTGGGCCCAATGTATGGTAGTAGCCGATTCTTAAATCACACATACAGATCTCAGTTCTTAGGGACGGCCTCAATGAAACAACCCACCATGTACTCCTACATGGCCTCTCATTGATACCTTTACCAAATCATGTTCAACACACCCCTCACATTACCGACATAATCATTTCACTCTAGCCCATCACCCAGATGCACCAGACCTGACTCAACTCTAAGCATAGCAGGCATAGCAAGGTAGGAAACACATACATGGCTTAGTCAACTCCTACACATGCTAGTGGGTTTCATCTAGTTAATGTGGCAATGATAGGTCATGCAGAGGATAAGGGTTCAACTACCGTAGCACACAGCAGTTTGAAACATTGTTGTCTTAATGCAGTAAATGAGAGCAGAGGCGAGAACATGGGATTGTATCGATATGATCAATGGGGCTGCTTGCCTGATGGAGTGGTAGTAGGGTACTGCCCTTCAGTTGGATACTCGGAGATATCCTCGGAGGCAGAACCTACCACGAAAGACACATAGAATATAATCAACACATGGCAATATGCAACAATATGATGCATGCTATGACATGGCAAATTGATGTGTCCTGCCTAATGCAATGTGAAACAAGTTGAAATGGATCCATTTGAATCAAAGATTCAAATGGAAGCTTAAGTTCTTATGCATAATAAGTGTATTAGCTTGTTTCACCTAAACAGCAAGGTTAAAGTGTTTTGTCATGCATTAAACCATTACAGATGGAAAGATTGAATTTTTCTGATCATTTTTCATATATAATTTGTTTGATTTGGAGCTATGGTTGATTTTCTATGATTTTTAGAAGTTTTGGCTATTTTCTGGAATTTCCTATATAAAAATAAATCCAGAAAATAAATAACTGCGTCAGCACTGCGTCACTGTGACGTCAGCGAGTCAAAGGCGCCAGCCCAGGTCGAACCTGACGGCTGGGACCCACACATCAGTGAAACAACTAATTAACAGGGTTAATTTAATACTAACTAAACTGTCAGTGGGGCCTGGGCCCGCATGTCAGTGACCTATTGGGTTAACTAATAGTGGATTAGTGCTAAACTAAAATTAACAGGGCTCTGGGCCCACCTGTCATTGACCCAAGGGAGTTAAACCCCTGGTTAAATGAGATCAACTCGCCAGCGGTTTACGCCGGCGACGACAGACGCGGCGGAGGGCTTCGGAAAACGCCCACATGCGACCATTTGTGCGGCGGAGAGGCTCTATGCGTTGCTGGGAGCAAGCCGCAGCGTTTGGTGGCAGTGGTTGGGCTCGGGGTTGCCGGAAAAGGCGCCGGCGACGAGTTTGGCGGCGGCCGAAGTCGGGTGAAGATGAACCCGAGGCTACAAGGAACGGTGAGGCATGTGGGGTGGTGTGTTGGGCTCCTGGGGATGCGGTGAGCACGTTGGACACAGTGCTGTGGCCAGTGGGTGGCCGGAGCATCGTCGGCGATGAGCTCCGCGGCGGCGCGTGCGGGTGAGCTACATGCGGTCGCTATGGGCTCGAGAGGGAGGACGGAGAGGATAGGGAGGTGGCCAGGCTCACGGTGGTTGCAACAGAGCTGACGACGAGGTCGGGGACGGCTTGTTGCGACGGTGATGGTGGAGGGGATCTCCGGCGGTGGTCGACGAAGACGGGGTCGGTGGAGGCGGTGCAGGGCGTGCGAGCGCTCGGGGCTCGGCCTGCTCGACGTAGTCGACGACGACGGAGCGAACGGACATGGTGGCGCGGCACGGGGACGATAGTGGCTACGGCTACGGCGGCAAGACGGCGGCGGCTGCGTCGGCCATGGCTTCGGGGGAGCGAGGGATAGAGCAGGGGGGAAGAGTGAGGTGTCCACGGGGTCGGGGCGGCGCCACGGAGGCGTTTCGAGGCGTCGCGCTGGCGCGGGGGAGGGTAGGCAGGCAGGGAGGTGGCGTGGCGAGCTCGGCGGCGTCGCGGTGTCCCTCCTCTGCCTACTGGCAGAGTTAGGTGATGACTGGCACAGGCCAGATGGGCCGGGCCAGCCAGGTAAGTGGCCTCTGGCCTCTCTCTCTCTCTCTCTCTCTCTCTCTCTCTCTCTCTTTCTAAATTGTTTTCTGTTTTCAAATTTTCTGCAACTATTGGGCTTTATTAAAAATACTAAAACGTTTCCAGAAATCCTGGAAATAATTGTGGGCTCTGTTGGGATTATTCCTAACAGCCCTCACTTAAATCCAGAATTATTTGGGCATTTAAAATATTTTATAGCATTTAAATGTCCAAATTCAAATACTTATGATTTAATTCAAAAAATCCAGAATGTCCTAGAAAAGAGTGCACCATTTTTGCCAGGGGTTTTAGCCCAATCCAGAAATGATGAACATTTTGTGAAGGGCATTTTGGGTTCATTGAAACCAATTTTAGTAAACCCTAGTTGGTTTAAGGGGGTGTTGGGGGTTCTGTTATCCCCATTTCATCTTTCTAGGAGAATTAAACATGATGCAAACACTCTAATGCATGAACTTGCTAGGGTGTGACATGCAATATGAAGAAAACCCCATCTTGTTATCCTTGATGGCAAAAATACAATACGTGCCTTGCTACCCTTACTGTCACCGGGAAAGGACACCGCAAGATTGAACCCAAAGCTAAGCACTTCTCCCATTGCAAGAAAAATCAATCTAGTAGGCCAAACCAAACTGATAATTCGAAGAGACTTGCAAAGATAACCAATCATACATAAAAGAATTCAGAGAAGATTCAAATATTGTTCATAGATAGACTTGATCATAAACCCACAATTCATCGGTCTCAACAAACACACCGCAAACAGAAGATTACATCGAATAGATCTCCACAAGAGAGGGGGAGAACATTGTATTGAGATCCAAAAAGAGAGAAGAAGCCATCTAGCTACTAATTATGGACCCGTAGGTCTGAGGTAAACTACTCACACTTCATCGGAGGGGCTATGGTGTTGATGTATAAGCCCTCCGTGATCGATGCCCCCTCCGACGGAGCTCTAGAACAGGCCCCAAGATGGGATCTCATGGATACATAAAGTTACGGCGGTGGAATTAGGGTTTTGGCTCCGTATCTGATCGTTTGGGGGTACGTGGATATATATAGGAGGAAGGAGTACGTCGGTGGAGCAACAGGGGGGCTACTAGAGTGGAGGGCGTGCCTAGGGTAGGCAGGCGCGCCCCCTACCTCGTGGCCTCCTCTTTTCTTTCTTGATGTAGGGTCCAAGTCTCCCGGGTCTTGTTCGTTGAGAAAATCACGTTCCCGAAGGTTTCATTCCGTTTGGACTCCGTTTGATATTCCTTTTCTTCAGAACCCTAAAACAGGCAAAAAACAACAATTCTGGGCTGGGCCTCCGGTTAATAGGTTAGTCCCAAAAATAATATAAAAGTGGATAATAAAGCCCAATAATGTCCAAAACAGCAGATAATATAGCATTGAGCAATCAGAAATTATAGATACGTTGGAGACGTATCCGGATAATAGTGTTTGGTCACCGGAAGGGTTCCGGAATTCACCGGAAAGGGTTCCGGATGTTTCCTGAAATGTTTGGGTACGAGAACACTTTATTTTAGCCAAAGGGGAAAGCCCACAAGGTTTTTGGAAAGTGGAAAAGGAAGTTTTGCGAAGTCCAGGGGCCAGACGCCAGGGTCCCTGGCGTCTGGTTCCAGACGCCGGGAACCCTGGCGTCTGGCCCTAGAGTCCGAGAAGGACTCTTGCCTTTCGGGTGAAACCGACTTTGTGGAGGCTTTTACTCCAAGTTTCGATCCCATGGCTCAACATATAAATAGAGGGGTAGGGCTAGCACCCAAGACACATCAAGAAACACCAAGCCGTGGGCCGGCAACCCCGTCCCCTCTAGTTTATCCTCCGTCATAGTTTTCGTAGTGCTTAGGTGAAGCCCTACGGAGATTGTTCTTCCCCAACACCGTCACCACGCCATCGTGCTGCCGGAACTCGTCTACTACTTCGCCCCTCTTGCTGGATCGAGAAGGCGAGGACGTCACCGGGCCGAACGTGTGCAGAACTCGGAGGTGTCGTGCTTTCAGTACTTGGATCATTTGGATCGCGAAGATGTACGACTACATCAACCGCGTTGATATAACGCTTCCGTGAATGGTCTACGAGGGTACGTAGACAACACTCTCCCCTCTCGTTGCTATGCATCACCATGATCCTGTGTGTGCGTAGGATTTTTTTTGAAATTACTACGTTCCCCAACAGTGGCATCCAAGCCAGGTTTTATGCGTTGATGTTATATGCACGAGTAGAACACAAGTGAGTTGTGGGCGATACAAGTCATACTGCTTACCAGCATGTCATACTTTGGTTCGGCGGTATTGTTGGATGAAGCGGCCCGGACCGACATTACGCGTACGCTTATGCGAGACTGGTTCTACCGATGTGCTTTGCACACAGGTGACTGGCGGGTGTCAGTTTCTCCAACTTTAGTTGAACCGAGTGTGGCTACGCCCAGTCCTTGATAAGGTTAAAATAGCACTAACTTGACGAACTATCATTGTGGTTTTCATGCGTAGGTAAGAACGGTTCTTGCTCAGACCATAGCAGCCACGTAAAACTTGCAACAACAAAGTAGAGGACGTCTAACTTGTTTTTGCAGGGCATTATGTGATGTGATATGGTCAAGGCATGATGCTATATTTTATTGTATGAGATGATCATGTTTTGTAACCAAGTTATCGGCAACTGGCAGGAGCCATATGGTTTTTGCTTTATTGTATGCAATGCAAATGCCCTGTAATGCTTTACTTTATCACTAGGCGGTAGCGATAGTCATAGACGCATAAGTTGGCGAGACGACAACGCTGCTACGATGGAGATCAAGGTGTCGTGTCGGTGACGATGGTGATCATGACGGTGCTTCGGAGATGGAGATCACAAGCACAGGATGATGATGGCCATATCATATCACTTATATTGATTGCATGTGATGTTTATCTTTTATGCATCTTATCTTGCTTTGATTGACAGTAGCATTATAAGATGATATCTCACTAAATTATCAAGATATAAGTGATCTCCCTAAGTATGCACCGTTGCGAAAGTTCTTCGTGCTGAGACACCACGTGATGATCAGGTGTGATAGGCTCTACGTTCAAATACAACGGGTGCAAAACGGTTGCACACGCGGAATACTCAGGTTAAACTTGATGAGCCTAGCATATAACAGATATGGCCTCGGAACACGGAGACCAAAAGGTCGAGCGTGAATCATATAGTAGATATGATCAACATAGTGATGTTCACCATTGAAACTACTCCATCTCACGTGATGATCGGACATGGTTTAGTTGATATGGATCACGTGATCACTTAGAAGATTAGAGGATGTCTATCTAAGTGGGAGTTCTTAAGTAATATGATTAATTGAACTTAAATTTATCATGAACTTAGTACCTAATAGTTTCTTGCTTGTCTATGTTGATTGTAGATAGATGGCTCGTGCTGTTGTTCCGTTAAATTTTAATGCGTTCCTTGAGAAAGCAAAGTTGAAAGATGATGGTAGCAGTTACACGGACTGGGTCCGTAACTTGAGGATTATCCTCATTGCTGCACAGAAGAATTACGTCCTGGAAGCACCGCTAGGTATACCACCTGCGCCAGCAACTGCAGACATTGTGAATGCATGGTAGTCACGTGTTGATGACTACTCGATAGTCAGTGTGCCATGCTTTACGGCTTAGAACTAGGACTTCCACAACGTTTTGAACGTCATGGAGCATATGAGATGTTCCAGGAGTTGAAGTTAATATTTCAAGCAAATGCCCGGATTGAGAGATATGAAGTCTCCAATAAGTTCTATAGCTGCAAGGTGGAGGAGAATAGTTCTGTCAGTGAGCATATACTCAGAATGTCTGGGTACTGCAATCACTTGATTCAACTGGGAGTTAATCTTCTGGATGATAGCGTCATTGACAGAATTCTTCAATCACTGCCACCAAGCTACAAGAGCTTCGTGATGAACTATAACATGCAAGGGATGGATAAGACGATTCCTGAGCTCTTCGCAATGCTAAAGGCTGCGGAGGTAGAAATCAAGAAGGAGCATCAAGTGTTGATGGTCAATAAGACCACCAGTTTCAAGAAAAAAGGCAAAGGGAAGAAGAACGGAAACTTCAAGAAGAATGGCAAACAAGTTGCTGCTCAAGAGAAGAAACCCAAGTCTGGACCAAAGCCTGAGACTGAGTGCTTCTACTACAAGCAGACTAGTCACTGGAAGCGGAACTGCCCCAAGTATTTGGCAGATAAGAAGGATGGCAAGGTGAACAAAGGTATATGTGATATACATGTTATTGATGTGTACCTTACTAATGCTCGCAGTAGCACCAGGGTATTTGATACTGGTTTTGTTGCTAATATTTGCAACTCGAAACAGGGGCTACAAATTAAGCGAAGATTGGCTAAGGACGAGGTGACGATGCGCGTGGGAAATGGTTCCAAAGTCGATGTGATCGCAGTCGGCACGCTACCTCTACATCTACCTTCGGGATTAGTTTTAGACCTGAATAATTGTTATTTGGTGCCAGCGTTGAGCATGAACATTGTATATGGATCTTGTTTAATCCGAGACGGTTATTCATTTAAATCAGAGAATAATGGTCGTTCTATTTGTATGAGTAATATCTTTTATGGTCATTGAGGGAGTCCTGGATTAGGGGGTCTCCGGACAGCTGGACTATATCCTTTGGCCGGACTGTTGGACTATGAAGGTACAAGATTGAAGACTTCGTCTCGTGTCCGGGTAGGACTCTACTTGGCGTGGAACGTAAGCTAGGCAATACGGATATCCATCAAGAGGGCCCGAACCTGGGTAAAACATTGTGTCCCCTGCCTCCTGTTACCATCCGGCCTAGACGCACAGTTTGGGACCCCCTACCCGAGCTCCACCGGTTTTGACACCTAAGAATTGAAACAGTTAGAATAACTGATTTAAGGATCGTTTTTTTATGCAGGTTCTTACAGAAAAGAATACCCAACTGTCCCAGGAGCTGGAAGAGTGCAAAGCCCAACTTCAGGCCGCACTGGCCGCAGCAGGGGAGCCCAAAGAGACCCCCTCTGGTAATATATCCTTCGAATGATAAGTATCATATAGAGTGCGGCGTATATGCAGATCTGACGATAAAATTGCAGATGACGCTGGAGTAAATCCGGATAAGCAACAGCTCCAATGCTAGCTGAAGGCTAGTGAGAGCGTGCTTACGAGGGTGAGACAGGAGAAGAATGACCTCTTAGATGCCAACACCAAGCTGGGCGTGGAACTAAAATATGTTCGTGCTAAACTGTCGGACTCTGTTAAGGAGAATCGGTGGCTTCGACGCGGCATATTTAGTAAGTGCTTGAACGAACTTTGAAAAAGAGTTCGGCGAGGAAGTTGGCTGACAGAGTTATATCTGTAGGTATGCTAACAGGTCGTCCTGCCAAGGAAATGCCCGGTTCTACGGGTGACCTTCTTCCCGAGCTCTCACAACTGCACGAACGAGTTCGGCAGGTGATGCAAGGCGTCGTCCAGGCCTTGTGGCCATCCGTCTCCATGCCTGAAGGCCTTGGAGAGCTTGCAGAGAAGCTGAAGGGAGCGCGGCGGCGCTTCCGATTATGGAAGATATCGGCCTGCCATCTGGGCGCCAGGGAAGCCTGGGCAATGGTGAAGACGCGGTACACGAAGGCTGACCCGAACCACATGGCCGAGGTCGGACCTGTGGGGCCCGGTGGGAAGGAGATCCCTGTGAGCTTAGTGTACAGCCAAGTAGAATTGGCCACAAAGTATTCCCAACAGGACTGTAGACTAGACAACCTATTGGATGGTATTGAAGAGGAATTCAACCAGTCAAATTGACTATGTAATTTAAAGTGACATGTATAATGCCTTCTAGCCGGATTGTAGATCGTTTGTTGTGGCGGACCTTTTCGCTTCAACCTCAGGACCCGACGGTCCAGAGTGTATCCGAATACCCTCTCGGTTATGTAAGAACCGGGGCATGCGTGGAGACCAGGCGTAGGGGTCATTAGTGCTTTAACGGACAAGTGCCCAACTAGTTATGTTATATTACAAGGTTAGTAAGAAACATCTTCCAGGGAGAATAGTTCCGTTAGGGGTTCCTTTCCCTGGGAGGCATGCCCTAAAGTGCATGTCCGGACTGCGAGAAGAGACACAGAAAAAACATTTGGGGCGCATAAGTAAATAAGTGAAAAATCATCTTTAGTTCACCGACCGAATATTCCCTTAAGAACGCTAGCTTTCGGCTTCACCCAGTCTGAGGTACACATCCGGCTGACCTGGCAGTAACAATCGCAGAGGTGCTCCCCTTATGCCCTAGCCGAATTAACAGGAATGTAGGGCATAAATACAAGAGCCAGGCAACCCAGCTTGGCCAAAACTTAAGTCATATCGATGCATATAATGGTGAATAAAGGGTACATGTGGAAGGATAACACATGTGTTGGGCATAAAGCCCGTATGAATAAGCTTCTATTAAAGAAGCCCCCAGGTATAATGAGCGCGAATGGCGCGTCATTTGCGTGCAAACAAGGCACGAATGGGCCCCTAAAGGCTGTGAGAGAAAAGAAAAGGAGAAGGAGAAAAATATAAGACAGATAATGTATAAAAAATGGACAGAGGAAGGAGACGAACACAGAGTCCTGCGTTAGGCGTAGAATCTTCGAAGTCGGGCTGCGTTCCATGGGTTTGGCTCGAGTCGATTATCCGATGCATCCCGCAGACGGTACGCTCCACCAGTCAGGACTTGGTCAATGATGAAGGGACCTTCCCATTTGGGCTTGAGTTTGTCCTTTTTCTTATCCGGCAGGCATAGGACTAACTCGCCAATATTGTAAGTTTTGGCCCATACTTCTCTTCTTTGGTATCTTCGGGCCTGCTGTTGATAGAATGCGGAACGGGCTTTTGCCACATCACACTCCTCCTCCAAGGCGTCCAAACTGTCCTGCCGATCGAGCTCGGCTTCTCTTTCTTCGTACATGCGCACTCGAGGTGAGTCATGAATAATGTCGCAGGTCAGAACAGCCTCTGCGCCGTATACCATAAAGAATGGTGTGTATCTGGTAGTGCGATTCAGCGTGGACTGTAGCCCCCAGAGTACGGAGTCGAGCTCCTCTGCCCAATGCGTGTTAGATTCCTTGAGGGACCGCACTAATCTGGGTTTGATGCCGCTCATGATAAGACCATTTGCTCGCTCGACCTGACCGTTAGTGTGTGGGTGATAGACTGAAGCATAATCAAGCTTGATGCCCATGTTTTTGCACCAGAGTTTTACCTCATCGGCCGTAAAGTTCGTGTCGTTATCAGTGATGATGCTGTGGGGGACGCCGTAACGGTGTACGACCCCGGATATGAAGTCTATCACCGGTCCGGATTCGGCCATCTTAACAGGCTTGGCTTCTATCCATTTGGTGAACTTATCCACCATGACCAGTAAGTATTTTTGCTTGTGGGTTCCTCCTTTAAGGGGTCCAACCATGTCAAGCCCCCAGACCACGAAGGGCCAGGTGATGGGGGTAGTTTGGAGGGCGGTGGGTGGCATATGGCTTTGGTTAGCAAAAAGCTGGCAACCAACACATCGTTGGACTAAGTCCTAAGCGTCTGCCCGGGCCGTCGGCCAATAGAAGCCTGTACGGAAGGCCTTGCTTACAAGGGCCCAGGCCGCCGCGTGGTGATCGCCGAGTCCGGCATGAATTTTAGCCAGAAGATTCCGCCCTTCCTCTTCGGAGATGCACCTTTGAAGGACTCCGGTGGTGCTTTTCTTATAAAGCTCTCCCTCATGCACTTTATAGGCTTTAGATCGCCGCACTATGCAGTGTGCCTCATTTTGGTCCGCGGGAAGTTCTTGCTTAGTTAGGTAGGCTAGGAATGGTTCTGTCCACAGGGCGATGACTGCCATTATTACTTGGGCTGAAGATGTTATTTCGTTGGTAGAGCCTCCAATTATGTCAGAATATTCGGTGTCGAGCAGTGCGGTTGGGTCCAGGCTGTTATTTCCGGGTTCCCCTTCCCATACTATGGATGGCTTGAATAGCCTCTCCAAGAAGATTTTGGGAGGGACGACATCGCGTTTTGCGCCGATGCGTGCCAGGACGTCTGCTGCCTGATTGTTTTCCCGGGTTATATGTTGAAATTCGAGCCCCTCGAACCGAGCTGCCATTTTTAGGACGGCATTGCGATAAGCTGCCATTTTCGGATCCTTGGCATCAAAGTCTCCATTTATTTGGGATATCACGAGGTTCGAATCCCCGCGCACCTCTAGGCGTTGAATGCCTATGGATACTGCCATCCGGAGACCATGTAGAAGGGCCTCATATTCGGCTGCGTTGTTGGAGTTCGTATACATTATCTGTAGTACGTATTGAACTGTATCTCCTGTTGGGGACGTCAAAACGACGCCAGCCCCTAGACCAGCCAACATTTTGGAGCCATCGAAGTGTATGATCCAGTTTGAATATGTGTTATACTCTTTAGGGAGTTTGGCTTCCGTCCACTCGGCGACGAAATCGGCCAAAACTTGTGACTTAATAGCTCGCCGTGGCTTCTAAGTTATGTCGAACAAGAGGAGCTCAATGGCCCATTTGGCAATCCGGCTCATCGTGTCGTGGTTGTTTATAATATCGTTAAGTGGTACTTCCGAGGCTACCATTATAGAACACTCTTGAAAGTAGTGTCGCAGCTTCCGGGATGCCATAAATACCGCGTATGCTATCTTTTGATAATGCGGGTACCGTGACTTGCATGGAGTAAGGACAGTGGACACATAGTAAACCGGCTTTTGAATGTCGGAGGAGCGCCCGGCGCACACCTCATATTCGTTCCCGCTTCCGAATCCAGCCTTGGAGCCTGGCTGGTGGAGGCGCGATTAGTAGCCTCTCCGGCTATAGTCCGGCGAGCGCTCTTTTTCCTAAAAATAAGGCATGGGCGTTAGTATGCCTATGAGAATAATGTCTTGGAATAAATACGGCGCACCGTACCGCTGCGCCGGTGTCTCAATCCGGACTGCGAGTCTTTTCAGCCTGCCTGGCCTCGCGGCCCCTTGTTGGCTAGTCGCCGCAGGCTTGGCCTTCCGCCTCGAGGACCTCCCCTGCAAAACACGGTTGTTATACGGTAATCAAAAACACGCAGGGACGGATCCCTTTTCAAAGTACTGGGACTTCGGTCTCAGTTACCTGTGAGGCTGGAAGTAGCCCTGGGTAATCGGCCGTAATGGCCACCAAGGCGTTGTCATTGCTCAATTGGTAAAATACCCCATCGATCAGCTCCACAGATATGTCCGGATCCTCCTGGGTGGCCGGGTCAAGGGACCGTTCCAGGTCCTCGGGCTGTGTGGGGGGGGGGGTTGTTTATCTCCCGTACAGCCTGGCGCAGCTCCTGCTTTGAAATCGCTAGGCTGAATACTTAACTATGGGAATATGAAACGGATGGGCGAGAAAAAGTCTCCGCTTACCCATCTCGGAGGATTGTACATAGAAAATCCGCCCTGTGGGTTGACATGGAGGAATTCCTCCTCTTCTCCCTTGTACAAAGTGGATAAGATCTTTATTAGATCAGCAACCGATCCCGGCCCTTTACGGCCGTAGCGGGTGGCGTCATCCTCCCCGTTGAAATCCCACATGGGGTGGCCTCTATACTGAAGCGGCTGCACCCCCCGCATAATACATGTGGCCATGACCTCGATCATGGTCAATCCGGATCGAGCTAACAAACTTATCCGGCTCATCAGGTAAAGAACGTCCCTGTCATCTTCCTCCAGGGAGCTCCATTGACGCCAGCTCCGGCGCTTCTTCAAAGGAGCGTTGTCGAACTCAGGGAGGCCGATTCGAATAGGATCCGGGAGGGAGAGGTATTCTATATAAAACCATTCTGAAGGTCAGTCTTTGAATGTCTTCTTTGGGGTTCCGGACAGATATCCGATCCCGGCAATACGCCACACTTCGGCTCCGCCCACTTGATATATTGACCCCTTCTGAGAACGGGGCACAAGGCAGAACAGCTTGTTCCACAGCGCGAAATGAGCCTCACAACCCAAAAACAGTTCGCAAAGGGCTACGAATCCCGCGATATGCAATATGGAGGCAGGCGTAAGGTTGTGCAACTGGAGGCCGTAGAACTCTAGGAGCCCCCAGAGAAACAGATGAATTGGAAATCCGAGCCCTCTTACGAAATGAGGGACAAGGCATACCCGCCCTCCCTTGGAGGGATTGGGAAGGCTCTTCGCTTGCTCTCCGCCATTATAGGTGGCGAGCCCGGCTCGAACCGGGACCATGTACGCTGGGGGAAGAAATCCCTTGGTCTGAAGCATCACTAATTTGCTGTGTGGGACGGAACATCTCTCCCAATCTCCATGCTTGGGGCTAGGGGAGCGAGAGGAGGAGCTGCGTCAACCGGCCATGACGGAATGGATCTCTGTCGGATGCGCTCTGATGAAGGCTCGCCAAGGGAGTATGGTGTGATTTGGATCTGAATCCTCGTCTTTTTAATAGGCAGCTCATTCACACAACTAGGGGGTAAATGTAAAAACACCCTGGCTCTTCACTTTCGCTCGACACGTGGAAAGTGGCCATTATTGGTCGTGGAAGCCAAGGAGCGCAACATTCACAAGAGGCCGGACACTATTTCAACAGGTACACGAAATTTGGAGAGGAACCCGCCTTGCAATGCTGAAGCCAGTACTGCGCGTCAGACTCATCGCCATTGAAGCCTGGTTCAGGGGCTACTGAGGGAGTCCTGGATTAGGGGGTCTCCGGACAGCCGGACTATATCCTTTGGCCGGACTGTTGGACTATGAAGGTACAAGATTGAAGACTTCGTCTCGTGTCCGGATAGGACTCTACTTGGCTTGGAAGGCAAGCTAGGCAATACGGATATGGATATCTCCTCCTTTGTAACCGACCTTGTGTAACCCTAACCCTCTCCGGTGTCTATATAAACTGGAGGGTTTTAGTCCGTAGGACAACATACAATCATACCATAGGCTAGCTTCTAGGGTTTAGCCTCTCTGATATTGTGGTAGATCTACTCTTGTACTACCCATATCATCAATATTAATCAAGCAAGACGTAGGATTTTACCTCCATCAAGAGGGCCCGAACCTAGGTAAAACATTGTGTCCCCTGTCTCCTGTTACCATCCGGCCTAGACGCACAGTTTGGGACCCCCTACCCGAGATCCGCCGGTTTTGACACCGACAGTCATGCACCCTTGAAGAGTGGTCTATTCTTACTGAATCTCGATAGTAGTCATACACATATTCATAATATTGAAGCCAAAAGATGCAGAGTTGATAATGATAGTGCAACTTATTTGTGGCACTGCCGTTTAGGTCATACCGGTATAAAGCGCATGAAGAAACTCCGTACTGATGGACTTTTGGAACCACTTGATTATGAATCACTTGGTACTTGCGAACCGTGCCCCATGGGCAAGATGACTAAAACGCCGTTCTCTGGAACTATGGAGCGAGCAACAGATTTGTTGGAAATCATACATACAGATGTGTGTGGTCCGATGAATATTGAGGCTCGCGGCGGGTATCGTTATTTTCTCACCTTCACAGATGATTTAAGCAGATATGGGTATATCTACTTAATGAAACATAAGTCTGAAACATTTGAAAAGTTCAAAGAATTTCAGAGTGAAGTTGAAAATCATCGTAACAAGAAAATAAAGTTTCTACGATCTGATCGTGGAGAAGAATATTTGAGTTACGAGTTTGGTCTTCATTTGAAACAATGCGGAATAGTTTTGCAACTCACGCCACCTGTAACACCACAGCGTGATGGTGTGTCCGAACGTCGTAATTGTACTTTACTAGATATGGTGCGATCTATGATGTCTCTTACTGATTTACCGCTATCATTTTGGGGTTATGCTCTAGAGACAGCTGCATTCACGTTAAATAGGGCACCATCAAAATCCGTTGAGACGACGCCTTATAAACTATGGTTTGGCAAGAAACCAAAGTCGTCGTTTCTTAAAGTTTGGGGCTACGATGCTTATGTGAAAAAGCTTCAACTTGATAAGTTTGAACCCAAATCGGAGAAATGTGTCTTCATAGGATACTCAAAAGAGACTGTTGGGTACACCTTCTATCATAGATCCGAAGGCAAGACTTTTGTTGCTAAATTTGGAATCTTTATAGAGAAGGAGTTTCTCTCGAAAGAAGTGAGTGGGAGGAAAGTAGAACTTGATGAGGTAACTGTACCTACACCCTTGTTGGAAAGTAGTTCATCATAGAAACCGGTTCCTATGACACCTACACCAATTAGTGAGGAAGTTAATGATGATGATCATGAAACTTCAGATCAAGTTGTTATTGAACCTCGTAGGTCAACCAGAGTGAGACCCGCACCACAGTGGTACGGTAATCCTGTTCTGGAGGTTATGTTGCTAGACCATGATGAACCTACGAACTATGAAGAAGCGATGGTGAGCCCAGATTCCGCAAAATGGCTTGAAGCCATGAAATCTGAGATGGGATCTGTCGGTGTCAAAACCGGCGGATCTCAGGTAGGGGGTCCCAAACTGTGCGTCTAGGCCGGATGGTAACAGGAGGCAGGGGACACAATGTTTTACCCAGGTTCGGGCCCTCTTGATGGAGGTAAAACCCTACGTCCTGCTTGATTAATATTGATGATATGGGTAGTACAAGAGTAGATCTACCACGAGATCAAAGAGGCTAAACCCTAGAAGCTTGCCTATGGTATGATTGTATGTTACGGTTGTTGTCCTACGGACTAAAACCCTTCGGTTTATATAGGCACCGGAGGGGGTTAGGGTTACACAAGGTCGGTTACAAAGGAGGTGATATCCATATCCGTATTGCCAAGCTTGCCTTCCACGCCAAGGAAAGTCCCATCCGGACACGGGACGAAGTCTTCAATCTTGTATATTCATAATCCAACAGTCCGGCCAAAGGTTATAGTCCGGCTATCCGGACACCCCCTAATCCAGGACTCCCTCAGTAGCCCCCGAACCAGGCTTCAATGACGATGAGTCCGGCGCACAGATTGTCTTTGACATTGCAAGGCGGGTTCCTCTCCAAAAATCTGTGTACCTGTTTGAAATAGTGTCCGGCTTCTTGTGAATGTTGCGCTCCTTGGCTTCTACGCCCAATAATGGCCACTTTCCACGTGTCGAGCGAATGTGAAAAGCTAGGGTGTTTTTACATTTACCCCCCTAGCTGTGTGAATGAGCTGCCTATTAAAAAGACGAGGATTCAGATCCAAGTCACACCATCCTCCCTTGGCGAGCCTTCATCGGAGCGCATCTGACAGAGATCCATTCCATCATGGCCGGTCGACGCAGCTCCTCCTCTCGCTCCCCTAGCCCCAAGCCTGGAGATTGGGAGAGATGTTCCATCCCACACAGGAAATTGGTGATGCTTCAGACCAAGGGATTTCTCCCCACAACATACATGGTCCCGGTTCGAGCCGGTCTCGCCACCTATAATGGCGGAGAGCTTTCCCAATCCCTCCAAGGGAGAGCGGGTATGCCTTGTCCCTCATTTGGTAAGAGGGCTCAGATTTCCAATTCATCCATTTCTCCGGGGGCTCCTGGAGTTCTACGGCCTGCAGTTGCACAACCTTACGCCTGCCTCCATATTGCATATCACGGGATTCGTAGCCCTTTGCGAGCTGTTTTTGGGCTGTGAGGCTCATTTCGCGCTGTGGAAAAAGCTGTTCTGCCTTGTGCCCTGTTCTTAGAAGGGGTCAATATATCAGGTGGGTGGAGCCGAAGTGTGGTGTATCACCGGGACCGGATATCTATCCGGAACCCCAAAGAATACGTCCGAAGACTGGCCTTCAGAATGGTTTTATATAGAAGACGTCCCTCTCCCGGATCCTATTCGAATCGGCCTCCCTGAGTTCGACAACGCTCCTTTGAAGAAGCGCCGAAGCTGGCGTCCATGGAGCTCCCTGGAGGAAGATGACAGGGACGTTCTTTACCTGATGAGCCGGATAAGTTTGTTAGCTCGATCCAGATTGACCATGATCGAGGTCATGGCCACATGTATTATGTGGGGGGTGCAGCCGCTTCAGTATAGAGGCCACCCCATGTGGGATTTCAACAGGGAGGATGACGCCACCCGCTACGGCCGTAAAGGGCCAGGATCGGTTGCTGATCTAATAAAGATGTTATCCACTTTGTACAAGGGAGAAGAGGAGGAATTCCTCCGCATCAACCCGCAGGGCGGATTTTCTATGTACAATCCTCCGAGCTGGGTAAGCGGAAACTTTTTCTCGCCCATCCGTTTCATATTCCCATAGTTAAGTATTCAGTCTAGCAATTTCAACGCAGGAGCTGTGCCAGGCTGTTAGGGAGATAAACAACCCCCCTCCCCAACCTGAGGACCCGGAACGGTCCCTTGACCCGGCCTCCCAGGAGGATCTGGACATATCTGTGGAGCTGATCGATGGGGTATTTTACCAATTGAGCAATGACAACGCTCTGGTGGCCATTACGGCCGATTACCCTGGGCTACTTCCAGCCTCACAGGTTACTGAGACCAAAGTCCCAACACTTTGAAAAAGGATCCGTCCTTGCATGTTTTCGATTACGTATAACAACCGTGTTTTGCAGGGGAGGTCCTCGAGGCGAAAAGCCGAGCCTGTGGCAGCTAGCCAACAAGGGGCCGCGAGGCCAGGCAGACTGAAAAGACCTGCAGTCCGGATTGAGACACCGGCGCAGCGGTACGGCGCGCCGTCTTTATTCCAAGACATTATTCTCATAGGCATACTAACGCCCATGCCTTCTTTTTAGGAAAAAGAGCGCTCGCCGGACTATACCCGGAGAGGCTACTAATCGCGCCTCCACCAGCCAGGCTCCAAGGCCGGATTCGGAGGCGGGAACGAATACAAGGCGTGCGTCGGGCGCTCCTCCGGCAGAGGATGCGGATAAACTGTCCGCCACCAATTCCGAGGTGGAAAGTGCCATGAACCACAGGCGTCGCCGGACTGTTCTTCGTGACGCTTGTTTCTCCCAAGAGGCATTGGATGCCTTCAACTCGGGAGATGCGTACCTCCGTGCCGCTCAAAATGGTCTAGCCAGAGCCACCGAGCAGTATGTAAAAGACATACGAGTGAGAAAATTTGGTGATTATATATATCAGTAGCCCCTGAGACTTGAACCAGTTACAATAACTGATTTAAGGATCATTTTTTATGCAGGTTCTTACAGAAAAGAATACCCAACTGTCCCAGGAGCTGGAAGAGTGCAAAGCCCAACTTCAGGCTGCACTGGCCGCAGCAGGGGAGCCCAAAGAGACCCCCTCTGGTAATATATCCTTCGAATGATAAGTATCATATAGAGTGCGGCGTATATGCAGATCTGACGATAAAATTGCAGATGACGCTGGAGTAAATCCGGATAAGCAACAGCTCCAACGCCAGCTGAAGGCTGGTGAGAGCATGCTTACGAGGGTGAGGCAGGAGAAGAATGATCTCTTAGATGCCAACACCAAGCTGGGCATGGAACTAAAATATGTTCGTGCCCAACTGTTGGACTCTGTTAAGGAGAATCGGTGGCTTCGACGTGGCATATTTAGTAAGTGCTTGAACGAACTTTGAAAAGGAGTTTGACGAGGAAGTTGGCTGACAGAGTTATATCTGTAGGTATGCTAACAAGTCGTCCTGCCGAGGAAATGCCCGGTTCTATGGGTGACCTTCTTCCTGAGCTCTCACAACTGCACGAACGAGTTCAGCAGGTGATGCATGGCGTCGTCCAGGCCTTGTGGCCATCCGTCTCCATGCCTGAAGGCCTTGGAGAGCTTGCAGAGAAGCTGAAGGGAGCGCGGCGGCGCTTCCGATTATGGAAGATATTGGCCTGCCGTCAGGGCGCCAGGGAAGCCTGGGCGATGGTGAAGACGCGGTACACGAAGGCTAACCCGAACCACATGGCCGAGGTCGGACCTGTGGGGCCCGATGGGAAGGAGATCCCTGTGGGCTTAGTGTACAACCAAGTAGAATTGGCGCAAAGTATTCCCAACAGGACTGTAGACTAGACAGCCTATTGGATGGTATTGAAGAGGAATTCAACCAGTAAAATTGACTATGTAATTTAAAGTGACATGTATAATGCCTTCTAGCCGGATTGTAGATCGTTTGTCGTGGCGAACCTTTTCGCTTCAACCTCAGGACCCGACGGTCCGGAGTGTATCCGAATACCCTCTCGATTATGTAAGAACCGGGGCATGCTTGGAGACCAGGCGTAGGGGTCATTAGTGCTTTAACGGACAAGTGCCCAACTAGTTATGTTATATTACAAGGTTAGTAAGAAACATCTTCCAGGGAGAATAGTTCCGTTAGGGGTTCCTTTCCCTGGGAGGCATGCCCTAAAGTGCATGTCCGGACTGCGAGAAGAGACGCAGAAAAAACATCTGGGGGCGCATAAGTAAATAAGTGAAAAATCATCTTTAGTTCACCGACCGAATATTCCCTTAAGAACGCTAGCTTTCGGCTTCACCCAGTCTGAGGTACACATCCGGCTGACCTGGCAGTAACAATCGCAGAGGTGCTCCCCTTATGCCCTAGCCGAATTAACAGGAATGTAGGGCATAAATACAAGAGCCAGGCAACCCAGCTTGGCCAAAACTTAAGTCATATCGATGCATATAATGGTGAATAAAGGGTACATGTGGAAGGATAACACATGTGTTGGGCATAAAGCCCGTATGAATAAGCTTCTATTAAAGAAGCCCCCAGGTATAATGAGCGCGAATGGCGCGTCATTTGCGTGCAAACAAGGCACGAATGGGCCCCTAAAGGCTGTGAGAGAAAAGAAAAGGAGAAGGAGAAAAATATAAGACAGATAATGTATAAAAAATGGACAGAGGAAGGAGACGAACACAGAGTCCTGCGTTAGGCGTAGAATCTTCGAAGTCGGGCTGCGTTCCATGGGTTTGGCTCGAGTCGATTATCCGATGCATCCCGCAGACGGTACGCTCCACCAGTCAGGACTTGGTCAATGATGAAGGGACCTTCCCATTTGGGCTTGAGTTTGTCCTTTTTCTTATCCGGCAGGCATAGGACTAACTCGCCAATATTGTAAGTTTTGGCCCATACTTCTCTTCTTTGGTATCTTCGGGCCTGCTGTTGATAGAATGCGGAACGGGCTTTTGCCACATCACACTCCTCCTCCAAGGCGTCCAAACTGTCCTGCCGATCGAGCTCGGCTTCTCTTTCTTCGTACATGCGCACTCGAGGTGAGTCATGAATAATGTCGCAGGTCAGAACAGCCTCTGCGCCGTATACCATAAAGAATGGTGTGTATCTGGTAGTGCGATTCAGCGTGGACTGTAGCCCCCAGAGTACGGAGTCGAGCTCCTCTGCCCAATGCGTGTTAGATTCCTTGAGGGACCGCACTAATCTGGGTTTGATGCCGCTCATGATAAGACCATTTGCTCGCTCGACCTGACCGTTAGTGTGTGGGTGATAGACTGAAGCATAATCAAGCTTGATGCCCATGTTTTTGCACCAGAGTTTTACCTCATCGGCCGTAAAGTTCGTGCCGTTATCTGTGTTGATGCTGTGGGGGATGCCGTAACGGTGTACGACCCCGGATATGAAGTCTATCACCGGTCCGGATTCGGCCATCTTAACAGGCTTGGCTTCTATCCATTTGGTGAACTTATCCACCATGACCAGTAAGTATTTTTGCTTGTGGGTTCCTCCTTTAAGGGGTCCAACCATGTCAAGCCCCCAGACCGCGAAGGGCCAGGTGATGGGGGGTTTGGAGGGCGGTGGGTGGCATATGGCTTTGGTTAGCAAAAAGCTGGCAACCAACGCATCGTTGGACTAAGTCCTGAGCGTCTGCCCGGGCCGTCGGCCAATAGAAGCCTGTACGAAGGCCTTGCTTACAAGGGCCCGGGCCGCCGCGTGGTGACCGCCGAGTCCGGCATGAATTTCAGCCAGAAGATTCCGCCCTTCCTCTTCGGAGATACACCTTTGAAGGACTCCGGTGGTGCTTTTCTTATAAAGCTCTCCCTCATGCACTTTATAGGCTTTAGATCGCCGCACTATGCAGTGTGCCTCATTTTGGTCCGCGGGAAGTTCTTGCTTAGTTAGGTAGGCTAGGAATGGTTCTGTCCACAGGGCGATGACTGCCATTATTACTTGGGCTGAAGATGTTATTTCGTTGGTAGAGCCTCCAATTATGTCAGAATATTCGGTGTCGAGCAGTGCGGTTGGGTCCAGGCTGTTATTTCCGGGTTCCCCTTCCCATACTATGGATGGCTTGAATAGCCTCTCCAAGAAGATTTTGGGAGGGACGACATCGCGTTTTGCGCCGATGCGTGCCAGGACGTCTGCTGCCTGATTGTTTTCCCGGGTTATATGTTGAAATTCGAGCCCCTCGAACCGAGCTGCCATTTTTAGGACGGCATTGCGATAAGCTGCCATTTTCGGATCCTTGGCATCAAAGTCTCCATTTATTTGGGATATCACGAGGTTCGAATCCCCGCGCACCTCTAGGCGTTGAATGCCTATGGATACTGCCATCCGGAGACCATGTAGAAGGGCCTCATATTCGGCTGCGTTGTTGGAGTTCGTATACATTATCTGTAGTACGTATTGAACTGTATCTCCTGTTGGGGACGTCAAAACGACGCCAGCCCCTAGACCAGCCAACATTTTGGAGCCATCGAAGTGTATGATCCAGTTTGAATATGTGTTATACTCTTTAGGGAGTTTGGCTTCCGTCCACTCGGCGACGAAATCGGCCAAAACTTGTGACTTAATAGCTCGCCGTGGCTTCTAAGTTATGTCGAACAAGAGGAGCTCAATGGCCCATTTGGCAATCCGGCTCATCGTGTCGTGGTTGTTTATAATATCGTTAAGTGGTACTTCCGAGGCTACCATTATAGAACACTCTTGAAAGTAGTGTCGCAGCTTCCGGGATGCCAGAAATACCGCGTACGCTATCTTTTGATAATGCGGGTACCGTGACTTGCATGGAGTAAGGACAGTGGACACATAGTAAACCGGCTTTTGAAGGGGGAATTTGTGTCCGTCCGTTTCTCGTTCGACGACGAGCACTGCGCTTACTACTTGATGAGTTGCCGCAATGTATAATAGCATTGGTTCGCCAATGTTTGGCGCGGCCAGGACTGGGTTTGTTGCCAATATGGCTTTTATTTCGTTGAGTCCGGCCGTGGAGGCATCCGTCCACTCGAAGTGTTCGGTGCGCCAGAGGAGGCGATAAAGGGGTAATGCCTTTTCTCCCAAGCGGGAGATAAAGCGGCTTAGAGCCGCCACGCATCCGGTCAATTTTTGTATTTGTTTGAGTTCCTTTGGGATGTCCAATTGTGACAGAGCTCGGATCTTGGCTGGATTTGCTTCAATTCCTCTACTGGATACAATGAAGCCCAAGAGCTTTCCGGTTGGTACGCCAAAAATGCATTTTTCCGGGTTGAGCTTGATGTCGTATGTTCGGAGGTTATCGAATGTGAGCCTCAAGTCGTCTACCATAGATTCGACATGCTTGGTTTTGACGACCACGTCATCTACGTATGCCTCCACCGTTTGGCCGATCTGGTTTGCCAGACATGCCTGAATCATGCGCTGATATGTTGCGCCGGCGTGTTTGAGCCCGAAGGGCATTGTATTGAAGCAGAATGGGCCGTACGGTGTGATGAATGCCGTTGCGGCTTGGTCTGGCTCTGCCATCTTAATTTGATGGTAGCCGGAGTATGCGTCGAGGAAACACAATGAATCGTGTCCTGCGGTAGCATCGATAATTTGATCGATGCGGGGGAGGGGGAAGGGATCCTTTGGGCAGGCCTTGTTGAGGTCCTTAAATTTGATGCACAAGCGCCAGGATTTGTCCTTCTTTGGTACCATCACCAGGTTTGCTAGCCAGTCCGAATGTTTTATGTCTCTGATGAATCCGGCCTCCAATAGCTTGGCTAGTTCTTCTCCCATGGCTTGTCTCTTAGGTTCAAAGAAACGTCGAAGAGCCTGCTTGACTGGCTTGAATCCTTTTAGGATATTTAGACTGTGCTCGGCTAGCCTACGTGGTATTCCTGGCATGTCTGAAGGGTGCCAGGCAAAAATGTTCTAGTTCTCGCGTAGGAACTCTCGTAGTGCGGCGTCGACATCAGGGTTTAATTGTACCCCGATGGAAGCTGTTTTTGTAGGGTCCGTTGGATGGACTTGGATTTTGACTATTTCGTCCGCCGGTTTAAAGGAGGTGGACTTGGATCTTTTATCGAGTATCACGTCATCCCTGTTTACCGTGGAGCGCAGCGCAGTCAGTTCCTCGGCCGCTAGAGCTTCATATAGTGCCTCGAGGGCCAGTGCGGCTGTCTTATTTTCAGCGCGGAGTGCTATGTCCGGATCACTAGCAAGAGTGATGATTCCGTTGGGCCCGGGCATTTTAAGCTTCATGTACCTGTAATGGGGTATGGCTTGGAAGATTGTAAACGCCTCCTGCCCTAATAAACCATGGTATCTGCTACTGAACGGGGCCACTTGGAACATGACCTCTTCGGACCTGTAATTATCCGGCGTGCCGAACACCACATCTAGTGTGATTTTTCCAGTACAGCGTGCTTCCTGACTGGGGATTATTCCTCTAAAGGTTGTGCTGCTTCGCTCGATGCGGTTCCAGTCTATTTCCATTTTTCGAAGGGTTTCCTCATAAATGAGGTTCAATCCACTACCACCGTCCATGAGTACCTTGGTGAGTCGAAAGCCGTCCACTATTGGACTGAGGACCAATGCGGCTGGTGCTCGGGCTATTCGGAATTTAGGTTCGTCACTGGCATTAAAAGTAATAGCTGTGTCACTCCATGGGTTTATTGTTGCCACGTGGTAGACTTCGGCACGACTGCGGAGTGTTCGTTTTTGCATATTATTTGACGCAAAAGTCTCGAAGACTGTTAATACCGTACTGGTATCCCTGGGCTGGTGCTCTGTGGCTTCTAGGGTTAGAAGATCTTCACCACTTTTGGCCACCTGCCGGAGTATCCAACATGCTCTAAGGCTATGAGTTGGTGTGGCGCCCTCTGCACTGTGAATTTTACAGGATCCATTGAGCCATCCCTCCAGTACGGTTCCATGCCTTGTAGAGGGTTTTTGCCTTTTGGTGTTGAGTGTCTGGCGATAATGCACCCTTTTATTTCGGACTGGGTTCGTATTTTATTTCGGTTTTCCAGGCGCTTTCCATCGCACAGTACTTTCGTACTATGGACGCCAAGTCGACAAAGCGTGTAATTTCGCGGCGACTTATGGCATTGAGGATTCCCTTGTCCGTGCAATTATTGCAGAAGAATGAAATTGCGTCTTCCTCGCGGCAGTCCTTTATCCTGTTAATGACCAGGAGGAATCTGGCCCAGTAATGGTGTATTGTTTCGTCGGGTCTTGCCTAATTTGGGGTAGATTGCTTATGTTTGGGTGGGTGGAATTGAATCCGAAACCTCACCCAATCTGAGACTCAAGGGCCAAGGAGTTTCCGAACTCGGAAGTTTGGATTCTTGGATGTTTTCCAATGAATCTGGCCCGCTGCCTGACTCTAGGTTCAGGTCTTGAGTGACGTCCTCCCCTCCGCGGATATCCGGCTTGGAGGGATCGGGAATCCGGACATAGCTAGTCGTTAAGATAGATGAGGGGTCGCCGCATTGTTCCTCCGCCACTGCAACGTGATGGATGACCTGGGGAGAGTTGATCTCTCTTAGATCGGGTTTAAGCCCAATCTGATCGTAGTCTATAGCGACTCCCAGGGCGGCGATGCGATCCAAGAGCTCGTTTAGGGAAGGGAGCTCCATTGGATCTAACTGCTCGGTGAGTTCCGAGTTGACGTGAAGGTTGCTTCCGAGTTGACGTGAGTTCCGAGTTGACCTATACAGGAATCTACAACCAAAGTCGAAGCTTGAAACCATTGCTCAAGGCTTCTACCCATGCATGGTCCGAGGACCGAAGCCAGAGAATGCCGACCCATCATCCTTGTTATGGTGTCGTGAAGACAATCTATTCAAGCGCAACTATCAGTTTGCCAAGGAGTCAGCCACCAAGAACAAGAAGGAGCTGGGCCTCAACTTCAACCCTGGTCCATCTGCTCCAAGGGCTGACGGCACACACAATGCCAATCCAAATGTCATCGGCCCCTTCACCAACTATGATGGTCTTCTCTCACATATCGCTGCTTAGAGGGCTACGATGGAACAATCTGCTGATGACGTAGATTCTGAAGATGCGCCAGCACCACCGAAGCAGAAGACTAAGAAGACAAAAGCTTCGAAGCCCTCTGTCACACCAAAAGCTTCGACTATGAAGCCATTGGCCACTGCATCTCCTGAAGCCAGTGTGCATTATGAACACCTATCTCGTGTCTCCAAGAAGGCCGAGAAGACCAAGAAAGCCAAGAAGCCCAAGAAGATTTCTGGGCATGAACTGACTCCTGCTGCCGTTCTAAGGAACGAAGATGACACCATTGATCTGTCCAGTGAAGAAGATCTTGGTGATGACGCACTTGAGCAACTGATCAAGAGCAAGCAAGAGGCGGAAGATCTTCAACGATCTGCCCCTTTGATGTTGATATACTGAACAACTTCATTGTTGAGTGGTTCGATGACCAGAGCATCAGCATTGATGATCTTCAGCTTCCTGTGGACATCAGCGTCACATTCCATGGAGCCATTGCTAATGAGTTGGCCTTGGCTCAGAAGATTATCGAGCTCAAGAACAAGATTGACTATGAGAAGGCTCACTTCAAGAAGAACATGGCCAAGCTCAGCATGGCAGATGTTCAGATCTTCAAGAAGATGTTGCATGATCTTAAGGAACAGTTTCACAAGAAGCGTGAAGAAGCCAAAGGCTCTCGAGAATGCAGGAAGTACTTCGTGCAAAAATGTGTTCAAGCACATAATGAAGCTGAAAAGCGCAAAGCTCCTGGGCGTCCTGGCATTGACCGCGGAATGGCTGCCAAGCCAACGGAGAAGTCTGATGTGGCCCGAACTGAAGCATCAAGGCAGGAAGAACCTCACATTGTCTTCCCTGCCAGTATGACAGGCTCGAAGCCTAAGGTCCCCTCCACAGCTTCTGAATTGAAGAAAACAAGGGCGGCTGAAGCTGATGCCAGGAAGCGCAAGCACAAGATTGCTTCTGATGAAGCCCCATCCAAGAAGAAGTTGAAGACAAAGTCTTCAAAGAAAGAGCATGGTGCCGCCTCTGAGCCCCTCAATGTTGAACCCATCTCTGTTGCTCTTCCAGCCTCACGGAATCAAGAGCGTTGTCTAGTAATCCATGAGCCTGCTTCCATAGAGGCTCCTGAAGATGAAGAAGTTCCAGCTATTGACCCCACCGCAGCTGAAGACATTGGTCATGATGCCAATGTTGAAGATGATGAAGTCCTTCCTCAACTCGAGCACCATTTTGTATCATCGCCTGTTCTTACAAACAACAAACTCATCAGCATTGGTCGTCCCTTGACACCAATAGCTCAGGATGATTCATGGGCCAAGCGCCCTCAGCAAGACACCCCCGTCCATGAAGAGACACCCAGAACTCCACCACCTCAAGTCAGCACTCCAGTGCTTGACGACGACAACTACATGGTGCAGACCTCTCCATCACCACAGGCTTCGCAAAGGCCCCAGGCCACAGGTCACCATGTCGAGTATTCCAGAAGGGGAAGTGCATCAAAGCTCAGTAGCATGTCAAGTGTTTCCTGAAGCCACCCCTACTGTGAATGTCTCTGAGTCTGAAGCCAAAGCTGCTGAAGACATTCCGGCTCCATCAGCCGATGAAGATCAAAAAGAAAGAGAAGAAGAACGAGTTGCCACACCCCCAGCTGTTGATCCAGTCATTCTCAAGGAGAATGTGACAGTGCCCGACCCTCCTATTGTTGAACAAATGGAGGTTGAAACCACCGAGGCCGCCACAATCACTACAACTGAAGCCAATAACATTGTCATGGCCGAAGACAATGTGGAGCCTGAAGCAAATGTGGTGCCTGAAGCTCATGTGCAACCTGAAGACAATATAAATGCTGAAGCCACTGTTCCACCTCCTAGGCCTCACACCATTGAACAAGCCTTTGATCATGGACAACTGGTCACTATGAAATGGCCTATCCTAGTTCCTCCCACTGTTCCAGGACCACAGTATGACTACCATGTGGAGCAGAGGCCTCCGGTTCAAAGGCCAAAGCGAAGGCTGCCAAGGCTTCCAGGTGCTGCAACTTCGCTAGGATCTTTCAGGGTGAACAGCTTCAGTGCCCACAACACCTTCTTTGACAGTGCTAAGAATCCATACTCGAAGCCAAAGATCTCTTCCGATCGCTTCTGGAGCCATCAGCAATAAAGCTATTACTCCTGCATTCTATACAATCAAGAGCGAATCTTTCCGCACATGCGTCTTGATTGTGAAGCAATTGCTGGCATGCCCTGTCTGGAAGAAGCTCTTGACTGCTTCAGGGAGGTTGGTCTTCTGCCGTTTGTTACGGACAAGGAGCACTGGAATGAAGAACTGCTGCTACAATTCTAGGCCATACTTCATATTCGCGGCTCAGGGATCCGAAGACATGGATTCTTGAGTGGATGACAGGAGATGTGCATCATGAAGCCAAAGCTCAAGACATCATCGAGATTACTTCCCTGCCCACTCCAGGTGAGTTCTATGAGCCTGGTTATCAGCATCATCGCGATGAACTGCAGAGTATCTTCCAAAGGCCAGAGCCAAATATGAGTGAGATGCTCAGCATGATGAAGCCACTGCCCCAAGATGCTGAATACCCCAAAGAGTTCTTCATCAAAGACCTCGAGTACCTGCCCCGCACTGTTTATCATATTCTGAGGCATACTCTCTGGCCAATCAAAGGACACTCTTCTGAAGCCAAAATGGAAGGAGCCATGAAGACTTTGGTATTCTATATCATCCATGGCATCAGATTCAATACCCAGGACTTCTTCATTAGACAACTTGCTGCATTAGGGATTGATCTGTTTGGCCTCAAGTTATATGCTCCATGGGTGATGCGCCTGACCAAGATCCATTCTTCTGTTGATTATTAGCCCTCAGCGCGCAACCATCTTGTCTTCCTGCCTGAGGTTGATCTGTCCATTGAAGCCATCTACCCAGAGCCTGCCAAGCAACCTCTATATCTTCACAATGTTGATCATCAAAGCTTCTCGCAGCCAATGGAGGGAATTCTTGTCCCCAATGCTGCAACTCCAACTTATCCTCTTACTGGCAATATGCGTATGCCCCATCGTGCAAACACCAAAGCCACTGACAGTACAATTGCTCAAAGGCCTCAGAAGCGTTCTCGTATACTCAATGACTGAGAGCTTCTTATGGCCCTATACCAGAAACATGATAAGCATCATGACTGGCTTAAGCGTCAGATGCAGAGTATGTCGGTGTATGTTAATCACATTCGAAACTTGGCCACCAAGAACTCATTCATTGCCCATGAAGCCAGTCGGCGGTCCTGGAAGAGTCTCACACTGATATGCTCTGAAGACGATCTTCGCGAAGATGGCTTCACTGAGGGCTTCAAGTTTGATTCCAGGCCTCCCCAAAATGCAAGCTGGCGCCGCACTCCCTCAATTGAAGATTTTGAGCGATCATCTTCGGCTGCAACTGTTGTTGCGAGAGTCGTCGATGAAGAAGATGACGCCACTTCACCAACCATGGCTTCACTACATCTCGACACTGCACCAGGCCCGTCTGCACCACCGAACTCCAACATCGACCCTACTCCTTCATCTACTCCTGATGGGAACGAGTAGATACTCTATGTCTTCAAACATTTTTGGTCATTACTAACAAAAGGGGGAGAAGCATATGAGTTGATAGTCTTCAAGCGGGTCCTTATGGGTGATTGCTTTATTTTGCTAAGTCTTTACAACTCTCGTCTTTTGAAACATTTGCTTCTTTGAGTTGTAACACTTAAACTCGATGGTCGTCTGCTACTTTATTCTGCTACCTTGTGATGTGATGATAAATTCCGCATGAATCCATTCCGCAGACGTCCATTTTTCATTATGCATATCATTATCTTCATTATCTCTTTATATGCATGATGAATTCACTACAAAAAAATACACTTCCGTGATGATACGTGTTTATCACAGTAGGTCGCTTTTTTGTCATGCATGTACATCCATGACAAATTTATGACAGAATCAAGATAGTCATACATGTGTTGTTGTAGAAGTGTTCCATGACATTACCAAAATTATCATCACGGAAGTGTCCACTTCCATGACGATAAATCACGCGTCACAGAAGTGCTTTCGTCCAGGGTGACCGACACGTGGCATCCACCATAACGGAACGCCGTTAAGCTATCGGGTCGGGTTTTGGATCCGATAACCCGTTAACAGCCCCGACCAATGGGGATTTTCCACGTGTAAAATCATCATTGGCTAGAGGAAACATGTGTCGGCTCATCGTCGGGACAGATGTCATCCACTCACTGGACAGAAGGCGCCTATGATACGTCGACACGTGGCATGGCCCAACAAGTTTAAATGGCCGGCCCAACTAGAGGCCCACAAGATTTTGCGGACCATAATGGGCCGACCCAGCTAAAGGCCCATGAGATTTTGCGGACCGTAATGGGCTGGCCCAGCTAAAGGCCCACAAGATTTTGTGGGCCATAATGGGCTGGCCCAGGTAAAGGCCCACAAGATTTTTTTGTGCCATAATGGGCCGGCCGAGGTAAAGGCTCACAAGATTCTTGCGGGTCATAATGGGCCGGCCCAACTAAAGGCCCACGAGATTTCACCGACATTAATGGGCCGGCCCAGCTGTAGGCCCACAAGATTTTGAGGACCCTAGTAGGCCGGCCCATTAACTGGCTGCCATGTTTTGGGCCAAATGCCGGCCCATATTTGATCCGGTCCATTAATGGCCTGCCACGCTCCGGGCCTAATAGTGGCCCATATGAGATCCGGCCCGTTAAAAGCCTACCATGTTCTGGGCCAAATTACGGCCCAGCTCAGGTCCGGCCCTTTAAGAGGCTTCGGGCTCAATTATGGCCCATATCAGATTCGGCCCGTCGACTGGACACTATGCTTTTGGGCCCACTTGCTAAAGGCCCACTTAGTAATTCGGCTTGATATTAGTTTTGGGCTGTTACGGGCCCGTTTAACATTTCGGCCCTATATTAATTTCGGCCTGTTAAAAGCCCGTCATATAGTTGGGCCTAACTACGGCCCGGTTTGCATCCGGCCTGCTCACAGCCAATATCTGATTGGGCCAAACAAGGACCCAGACAATTTTGGCCTGTTAAAAGCTCGTGATTTGATTCGCACAATCATAGGCCGGGGTTCATTTCGGGCTGCTGCGTAACTAGTAGGAATTAAGAACAAACCTACTCTATACAATAAAGAAATTACGACATAGTAACTAAGAATAAACCTACACTACACAATAAAGGATTTAAGGTATATTACATCCACTGGGCATCAAAGTTCGCCACCAGTGATCATAAAGCGCAACGAAGAAGCAGATTACAAAAACTGGGCACCATTGCAGCGTACCAAAATAATACTGAACCGAGACCACTTCCAAGATAGTACAAGAAAGGTTAGCCTTGCGGGGGAGCTGCTACGCAAGCTGCTGAGCAAGGCTGTGAGACCGGCCTAGCATGTCGGTCATAGCTTCCAGGTGTAGCTGTTTAGCGATGAGGTTCTCATTGGTGTTCTCCGCAATCTTTCTTAGAGATAGGACTTCAAGTCAAAGTTGAGTTGCAGAATGCCTTTCTGCTAGAACTTGGGACTGAAGAAGTCGAACTGATTCAGACAACAAATTCTGTGAGCTTGTCTGACTGTTAGTCTCAAGTAATTTGAACACTGCATCAAGACAAGACTTTGGGGTTGTCTCGCTATCTTCAAGATGTTTTGCCTTCTTTGCTGCAATATATGTTGGGTTTGTCTCACAGCCTCCAGCAGACTTGTGCATGCCATCAGGCATATCACCCTGAAACAAAGCAGAGAGATGACAGGTTTTGCACGTGTATAAACAAAGATGATAACTGTTCTATCAATTCTATCCAATTTCAAATTAGAAAATAAAGAGTATGTTCAAAATATTAGCATAATTTGGTATTGTTCATAATGCGGGGAGCTTCACCACACTACTGGATTACCATGTCAACATAACAAGCATAGATGAAGGGCAAAGAAAATCATTGTATCTATTTTGGATAATGTGCATGGCATGTTGTTCATATATCAGCCACATCAGTAAGATAAAACAGGAGATGACAAGGTGCAAACGTGGGCTGCTTCACCACACACTGGATTATAGATCCACAAAAACAAGCATACATATAGGGAGTATTAAGTAATGTGCATGGTATGAATAAGGAATTTGGTTTTACAAGTAAAACTTAGAACTTACGGTTCTTACGAATATGCATTTTCGGAGAAACAGCAATCTAAACAGCAGTAAACGATAGGGAGTATGAGCAAATTAAACAACAGTTGAGGATAAAGGCTTTAGAAGGGCTGACTTACATTAACAATTAACACCGGCTTTATAATGCCCTTCTCCATGGCAAGGGAAGGATAACTCAAGAATTTCAGCACATAATCTTCTTCATAAGCATTGCCTGTACTCTACATTTTGTAGAGAGTAATAATAGATATGATAATACTGGAAGGGATAGAGGATAATGAAGATAAGATGCAGATTGATGCTACATGATCAACTACCAATCCCTGGAAGTACAAGCGTTATAGGACAAAATGTACTGACAAGAGTAATGGGCTACACTTCTGCACTGGCATTGTCTATGTATTCTACTTGTTGGTAAGATTAAATATAGATCTGATATTTTTTAGTAAATGGTGGGCGAGGGAGATAAGATGCAGAATGCTAAAAAATGAACCAATCCCTCTTCCCATAATACAAGAGTGTTTTGAACACTGGTGTAATGTACAAAACATTCTATTATTATGGGACGGAGGGAGTAGCTGTTAATATAAGTACAGTGATAGACCACGTTCAGTCCTTACAAGAGGACTGCAGAGCTAAACCTCTTCAAAAGCATTGGGTTGATTCTAAGTTTATGTAAGAGTCCATACGGATCTTATAATGTCCACCAAATGGACGATTACGAGGCTAACATGTGCAGTGATGCTACATAATCAAACAGCAATGAAAGTAAGTATGGTCATACAGGGCAAGAGGTACTCACAAGAGCAATGCAGTGTGCAGTATAGTTGCGAGATTCTGTGGTCCCTTGAGAACGAATGTTCTTCTGCTAACAGTTTTTGTACAAGTGAGAGATTAAGGCAAATGCAGAAATGTAGTTCAAATTGTGATGTGATATCATAGACAGTACCTTACGCTGCAGCCAAGACCAATGTGTAACAATATTATTCCAGTCACCATCGGATAAATGTAGTACCGGAGACTTTACAGAAATTTTGTTCAGAGGCTTGCCATCGAAGTGCGCTTGCCTCAGGTAGGAACGATACTTCATCAACGAGTGCTTGAAAAGCGCAACCAACCCTTGCTCGTCATCACAATCCAGTTTGCGCCTCGCCTATTTAAAAGAATGAAATCTTGTGTCTTCTGTCAGCAGAAACATATGCAGTAATGACCATGAATAACATTAGTACATTACTTACGCGTAAGTTGCGGAGGAAGACTGGAAATTATTCTGTGTCTGCGGTATAATCTTTCCATGAAGGAAAGATGCACACAAAGTTCCTGACAACAACATAATCTTCGTCTTCTAAACTGGGAAGAAATGGAACAGGGGTCCTATTTGCTGCAATTGGGGATCACTCTGGTTCGAAAAGGGATTTGGCAACTGGATTTGGTGTACTCTTTGTTGGAATGGGGGTTTTGCGTCGTACAGCTAGTGCTATGTCAACTGGCATAATCATACTGTTTGCTGCAATTGGGGTCTGCTGAGTTGGGGCATCAGAAATGACCAGTGTAGTAGGGCTAGAGTCTTCTAGAGTTGGGGTATTTTGTGGGTCAGGTGATATTGCAACTACACCTAATGGGCTATTTGATTTATCAGGTGCCACTACCTTTTCCAAATACTTTGCTTGTGCTCCTCCACGATCAGCAATAGCCCTCTTCCTTTTGAACATCTAATACACAAGAACAGTATTTGAATGGATAAATATGGTATGGTGACAGATGGAATATGTACCGAAAATGGATAGGCAGGGTGTATTCACATACACGATGTGTAAACTAAGCTAACAGCAGTTCAACAAAGTAGAAGCAATGCAAAGCATCAGTTGCAAGATATGTGCGAGCAATGTAACCTTGGAAAGTTGGAGCAAGTACCTTGATGGGTGAATAAGATAGGGCATCTTCCTCTGACTCCTCCACTAGGGAGCTACATTGACTTAGGTCTCCCTCTAGCTCAGAATCACTGTTAGGATCATATTCTGAGCATGAATCTGTAGGTGGAGAGTGTTTGCATTGCATTGCATCCAGACTTGATTTCAGTCCCTTAATGCCAAGTTTGGCAACCATGGCATTGTTCTGCTTTATTCTTTTCATGCGCGCAAGCTCATAATCATTATGATGCTGTTCAGAATCTGAGATTCATGAAAACATAAAAAGTAGTCAGATTATCTATGGAATGCATTGCGGTTTCAACTCGGAGAGTGTCTCCCTATAAACCCATGCATATGCAAAGTTCACCTCCCCAACCGTGCTGACCAGACCACACACACAGAGATACACACCCGAGCGGCGAACATGCATTTTCGAAACTAATTTAGGAACATTTAGCTGGCTAATTAAAGAACTCTGTTTTAATAATATCAGATTTGTATTTGAACAACTAAGCTTGTTTAACTTGATGGGTGGAGCACTGTTATTATGACACGAAGCATGTATTCTGATCGTATAGTGATCATAAAAGGGGGAAACTCTAAGCATATATTTTTTAGCAAAAGAGGGTTTCCCCTCTGATTTCTATTAAAGAAACCACCACGGAACCAACATGATCAATTAAACCCTAAGCATGATCAATTAAACCGTATTATGGCTGTGCCATGGCAGATTTGAAGCTGCAAACCGGAGAAATGATATTTAGCATCCATTGTTTGCTTTGAACTAAGAACTAAATTCTAAGAGCTGAAAAGAATGTAGAGTAACCAAGTTAAGATCTATTTTCTAGTTGAGATCAAAAAGTTGAGGAGATATGAAGTACCACCTCTCTTGCGGCGCCGTGTAGGCATCGGGGGTGCGCTGGCTTTCGGTGGCGTTGAAGCAGATCTGCGACGGTAGACGGGTGCATCGGGGGATAAGTCCCGTTACGGTGGAAGAGAAGGTCGTGTGAGCGGCCCCGACAAAGAGAACGACGGCACCGATGAAGCGAGAGGACGCGATGCAAGGCTATTAGTCCGTCGTGGTGGATGAGAAACGTCCATCTCTAGCAGTGGACGACGCGGTCTTGGGTAGGCGCTCCATGGTGGAGGACGGTGGCGATGGATGTGGTGGAGGACGGCGGCGATGGATGGGGTGGCGGACGGAGGCTGGTGTGGGAATGGGGTGTTCTAGCGCGGACGGTGTATGAATGGGAAAATGGAGGGAGAGGTACGGGGAACCATGTTTTTGGGACGCGCCTGTCTGAAATATGGGAAAGTTACGAACTTATCCCCCGTTTCAAATTTGGACGTCTCGTCGGTTGGGGATAGGACGGTAATCTCGCATCTCCCAAATATTTGCCGGTAACTATTTCGGGCGAGGAGAGGGTGTTTTGCCGCCCACGGTTGGCGCCCACGGTGTATGAACGGGGCTGACAGGTAGGGCGGTTGTGTCACGTCTGATGGAAGTTACACATCTGCCCCTATTTAAAATATTAGCCTACATCTATTTCGGACGAGGAGAGTTTTGTCCGCCCACCATGTATGAATGGGGAAATGGAGGGAGACACGGTCTTTCGGACGAGCTTGAATCAAATGAGTATTTTGCCGCCCTCATGATGTACCGCACCGTGTCGGCGAATGGCTCCAGAAGCCCTTGGCTCGCACCTGATCACGCTCTAATGATGATGTTGTTCAACCTAACCTACCCGATTATGCGGTAGCCAGACACTGTTGATAAAATCCGTCGGAATGATGTCCGATCGTTTGAATGGTGCTACACACAGTCATTTCCATCTCCCAACTACTTGCTCGGCGCGATGCTGGATGGCAACGTTTTGCTGTTTCTTTAATTTTGGGATAATAAGCATCCATGTTTACCCTGGCAACTAAATTCGAATCCATTTTGTATTCCTATATGAATCTTTATAAATCATTCTATGTGTTTTTATATATCTTCAAAAGGACGACAAAGATGTATTCCACTGTCATATATGAATATGGTTTGCAAATGCCGATACTCAAATTCAGAAACTAGAATCCAGTTTATGGTGAATTCGAATATTTGGAACACTTCATGTCCAACTCAAATGTCACATGCAGCATAATGTGTACTCCCATTTAGATATGTACACAAGCGATGTATCAAGATTCAAATACCGAGTCAATCAACCAAGAATGTACGGAACTAACAGACACATAAACACTTATAGAGTATATGGATCAATAATATCAACTAACATACATAAGCCAGGCCGCTGTACTTTTTTTTGGCTACAACAGCATCCTTTTTTTAGCCAGCATCTTGGCCCTTTCCGATGTGTGCCACTTGTGGTCCATCTATACTACTATTGCTGAATGCACATTCAGCCCGATTGGCATATTTGTAGGTCTGGCACAGCAATCCAAATGAAATGTCTCCGAGTCTTATCAATTAATACAGACTTGTGCTCAAATAAAATTACAAAAAAAAACAAAAAAACAATTATTACATGATCTCTAAAACAAATGGTTTGATTGATTACATGAACAGACAACACAAAGGTTATTCAACTATGGAAAGAACATTTCACCTATGATTTACCAAGTAGGAATTTAATTTCCTTTTTTCCTTCAGGACCTTAACAATCTGGTCAGTCTCAGCTTGCTTCGTTTTGAAATCCACCAAATATTTAATGGTTGTCTTGAGTACTGCTTGTGATTGTGCTGTTTGCTTCCTCAACATGTCAACTTCATCTCTAAGTGCAGAAGCAGAATCTCTTTCTACCACTAGTTTAGCCTCTAGAGCATCAGCAGTTGGCAATTCATAATGCACGATTGGGCCGGTGCCACTGCTGTGGGATGATGCAACGTCCATGGGGACCTCGCTCTTTGATCTTGGGCTAACCTGTTTTGCCATTAAAGTTCCGATTGGATTCAGAAAAGTTGAAGTTAGCAAAACATCTCAACTGGGAGTTATAACAGCAAACCAGTTAAACAAACAAGGAATTAAAGAGTTTCAATTGGATGCTGAAAAGTAGTTATTAACATCATTGTAACCCGCTGTTGCAGCAGCAAAGCAGTTAAACAAACAAGTAGATATTTAAGTTAAGGCAAACAGGTAATTCTTAACAGTAAGTATCAAACACATAGATAGGCGCAGTCTACAAATATGATTAACAGGCTGTGCCATTATGTAATCAGTAGCAAACTAAATTAAGCCAAGCAACGTAATTGAACAATTTTGCAATAAGTGGCTAACTAAAATTCCGAGAAGCAGGTAACTGAACTTACGCTAGTTCTTTGTACAGGCACACTGCAACTTCTTTTTCGCTTACAAGGTTGTACGAAGGAGACCATGGCATCAATTTATTGGATACGCAGTCCCAATACTTCTTTCTTCCCACATTGCATGGGTAAGTCGAATGGTTAATCTGGTAAGATGGTGCGTCCTTGATATGTTATATGAGGACGTGTAGTCAGACTAGTTGTAGCCAAACACATCACACTGGCTTTTACTATATATTTCATGCGATTACTTTTGGCATATCGAGATCTAAGCAATCTACAATAGGATGAAAAGACTGGCATCCTTCACATTATTGGCGAACTCAGTTCATAGAAACAAGAAATTCAACCATTCTGTGGGTAAATCAAAAGCGCCACTGGAATATTTTTCACTATCCAATCATACACGCAAAAAGGGGCGACACCACCATAGGGGCTGGTATGGGCGGCCGCCTCAGGTGGCTGGAAAGTGTGCACCTAGTTTGAATCGTCCAGGTTGGCCCACGCTAGTTTTGTTCATCCCAACGCACGACCAGGCAATATAAAAAATGAAGAAAAATGTTTCAATTTGGATGGGCCAATAACATAAGTGCAAGGCAGGCCCTATAGCAGGCTCGCGGCCCAAACGAGCGCCTCCCATATCGATCGACACCAGGAAAAATCCCAATTCATTCACTCCAGCCTCTAGTCTGGTTCGCTCCTAACCTAGCCGCCGCTGGACAGACCGACACAGCACTTCCTCGCGCCCTCGTTGGAGGGCGGTCGTCGAGCTTCAAGCGAACGGAAGGACAAGAAGATGAAGATCCAACCCTGGGTGTAGCCTGCGTGGGAGGCAGCGGCGGCAGCACGGGCATGGCATCGAGCTTGCGCAAACGGACAGTCACAGCTTGCAAGAGTAGCATGCGCAACGAGCAGGTACATCACATCCCTGATTATATCTAATTCAACTCTTCAATTTCTGGCCAATAGTTAAACCTGACAATGTTGTAAAACTGCTTGTATGTAGGGAATCTATGAGAGAATGAAACCAATTTCTACTTATTTTATAACTCCCTCAATCAATACTGAACTGACTGAATCTGATGTATCTAATCAAGTTTCCGGTGCAAACATACAAGCTCATGTTGTTCTTGAGCCTGAAGTGTCTAATGAACAGACTGCTAATGAAGGATTTGATGCAAACATTTTACATGCTCCTGGTGATGAACATATAGTGTCTAATGAGGGATCTAATGCAAGCATTTTGCAAGCTCATTGAAGGATTTAGTGTCTAATGATGATCTACTATGTTGAGAGAGACAGAGATTTGCAGGCATTGATGACAAGCAAATTATAGTGCATTTTCATAGCTCGAGGAAACATCGAGGCCATCTACCAGAAAGTCCCCATATCATGACAACATAGCATAAATACTTTTCTAATCTGTTGTTTGAAACTATTGGCATACTTGTGTAGGATAGATATATTGATATGCATTTTGCGCACTGGTTATACGTGCAATTACACTTCGATATTTTCAGCCAGAGAACGAATAAGTCAAGCAGGTACAGACCATGTTTGTAGTCCTTGTACACCATGTTGCATTTTGTGTTTTTTGGTGCTTGCATCATTTAGTGTTTATAATCTGAACTACTTTGGATCATTAGCTGGTTTTCAAAGTGCATGTAGGTTCACATTTCTCAAGTTATGTTGATTTCCGGAGTGCAAGTGCCTTCGTATTTTTTAAGTTAAATGTTCGCCCCTGGTAACTTGAATTCGTGGATCAGCCACTGCACACAAATCATACACGAATGCCAGTACGAATTAAATGAAATGCAGGGACTTACGCTAGCTCGTTGTACAGGCTCACTGCAGCTCTGCTTGCGCTTGGGATGTTCCATGTACAAGTCCATGTTACCACTTGCTTGGATGTGCAGGCCTTGTGCTCCTTGCATCCCCCTTTGCATTTTTGACACGGCGAATGGTTGATCAAATAAGAGGAATCGACCTTGATGTTGTACCGGAGGACAGATACTTACAAGGTTATACGGGTGTGCAGATGTGTACCAGATCCCGTAGCGCCGTCATGCTTCGCTAAAATATGGATTTGCTTGTTTCAGATGATATCTCCAGAAGAAATAAGAGTTAAGGTCAGAGTTGCATAGGCGTGTAAGCTAAGAGAGCAGTGAAAGGATATCCAAACATCGTCGGAACAGTGCACAAGGGAGTGATGTGTGGATACCTAGTTCGGGCCGGCGTTTGGGCATGCTCGCCTAGCTAGAGTGAGGTCATTAGCCGTTGAGGCGTGATGCCTGCGTGGTGCCGCCTCTGTTGGAAAAGGCAGTGCCTAGGAGGCTTAGGCACGCCTAGGCGCTAGGCAATGGCCAAACGCCTCGCCTAGGGCATAAATGGATGTCTAGGCAGGGCAAGCAAGGAATTGCCTACCCAAGCAAGAAATCATGCCACATACTGCACTGATATGCCAAACGGGTTATATTCCAATGGCAGTAGATGGTAATTAACTTATTTATATGGCCTAAACTAATATCAACACCCATATAATAATCACAAATACACTATGAGTAAAAAAAATATTACCGCCTAGGCCGCGCCTAGGACGCTTAGGCACCGCCTAGGCACTAGGCGAAGGCCAATCGCCTCGCTTACGCCTACCGCTTTTTCCAACCTTGGCAGGAGCAGATGCAGACGTTATGAACGTTTGGCGAAACTCGGTATGATGACTACTTGATAGTTTGAGTGAAAGGGCCCCAGGGGCCGGCGGCGGGCGGGGAGGGCTGCGGACGATTGCTGTGGTGAGTAGCGCCGTGATGAGCTGGGATTGACGGGCGTGCGTTGAAGCGACCTTATGCTGGGGAGACTCGGGGGGTGTCTGTGAGACTCGCGGGTGCGGCGGGCCACGGTTGTCGTTGGCACGCCGGGCGGGTGGGACGGAGGGGGCGGGTGGTAGATGAGGTGGTGCGGGGGGCGGGGTTTGTGTGGGAGGGGGCACCATGGCAGGTCGGCTCACGTCGTGGGGCGTCGCCGCATCAAGGGGGGGGGAAGGGGTGGGAGGGACGGGACGAGGAGTGTTCGAGGGTTGGGCGAATTAGGGATTTGAGCAATCTGGGCGCGGAAGGGGGGGGACGGTGGAGAAGAGAGATTTTGCAGGGCTGGAATTGGGGCCGCCAGATATTTCAATCCGAAACGTGGAAGCACGAACTTATATTGTCGTCGTCCTTTTTTTGGGGGGGGAGGGGGTGGGTGGCTGGGTGCTACGCGTCCGTCCGACACACGCGACCACCCCGACAGGACTATGCTTCGGTGCCTTAAGGCACCTGCCTTTGTGTCCATGACATATGGGCCCAACAGGTGGCTGGCCCACATGTCAGTGACCCAAAGGCAGTTGCCTTTAAGGCACCGAAGCAGCGTCCACCCCGACACGACCCTGGTTTGCCTGGTGCGCCTACATTTGAGAATGCAAACGAATCTTCTTTCATTTGCAAACGAATCTGTATGTATTACCATGCCCGTGTTTTCCTTGCAATAATTAGTCATTCGAAACGAGATACTCCATCCGTTCACTTTTGTAAGTCGTTTCAGACAACTTAAAATGAACTGTTTTGCACATTGTCTGAAATGTCTTCAAGGTCTTATAAAAGTGAACAGAGGGAGTACTATAAATTAATTAATGAGGAGTTATTTGAAAAAAAATCGAAACGGTACCCACGCTAACGTGGATTAGAGTGTGTGTCACATAATTAGTTATTTGAATTAGAGTGTGTGTCACGTAGTTAGTTATTTGAATTAGAGTGTGTGTCACGTAGCGATCTCCAATTCTAACGTGGATTTCGCATTTCACTGTATCCATGCTACTTTTTTAATACAAATTCATATGTATATGATGAACACCATGGTAGTGAGAAAACTTTTGGATGGATTCAAACATATGACCTACAAAATAGCACAACAAACTGAGTCAATGTCAACTTTTCGAAACTTAGTATGGCACGAATTCGAAATAATTACCCGTATGCCTGGTCCTCGGTTCAAATCTTACAATGTACACCGAATTGAAACATCGATATTAAGTCTCGTACTATGTACATTCAAATGTTGTTTTTAGCCCCCCCGCACTCAAACGCTACATACTTCCTGTATCGGTCAATCTTCCTCTCCTAACCACCTTAGGAAGCTATCGGTTTCCAACACACGTTCATTCTTTCTCTCCATGTTTCGATCTCTAAGTCTCTCAACTACACAACCCCTTTTTCCACTCTGTTACTAAATGTATTTACCTCACACACCCGCCATTGCACCCCATGCCAAGCTCTCTCTCTCTCCCCTCTCGCGCTAAATACATGCATTGCCTATCTAGCCCCCCAACCTCTCGTGCATGCGCACGCACGCACGTTGTATATCTAGGTCACTCCCTCGAGACTGTCTCACTCTTTCTTCCACACGGCGGGCCACACTCGCTCAATCTCGCTCTCTTTATCTGAGTCTTCTTTAACCTCATTTTCTTTCACACACAAATGATATATCTCCCTGTTCGGGCCTCAATCGACACACTCTATACTCTCTCACGCAGATTGTCTATCTAGGTCAGTCCATCCAAGCCGCCACCACTCTTTTGACCTCATGGTGGGCCACACTCACTCAATCTCTCTCTCTCCGTATGTCTCGATTGACCTCGCTCTTTCTCGGACAAAAACGATATGTCACCATGTTGAGCCCAATTCGACCTATTCACATTGTATACTCTCTCACGCACATCATCTATCTAGGTCACTCTCTCCAACCTGTCTCACTCTTTCGATCACACGGCGACCCTATGTGATCGGTTGACCTTGCTTCCTCCCACGCACAAAATATATCTACACATCTATGACTGGATCATCTCTCAAGCTCTATCTTACAGCCCTCACCCTTGCCAAAAAGCTCAATCGGACAATATCTCTCCAGAGCATATATATTTGTTCAATGAATGTCGGACCACACTCACTTTATCTCTCTATCTATATGACTCTCGATTGACCTCGCTTTCTCACACCGTATCTTCCACGCGTTGAAGCTACTACCTCTCCATCCCTCGCAAAGCCGGAGCTATTTACATTGCGAGGGCACTCCAACCTTGGATTAATTTGTGTATTCATTTATTTCGGTCGGTTTAGATTATATTTTCGTAGCATTCGACCCACAACTACTCCAATCACCGTACCGGGTAATTAAGCTACGGGGAGCACCTAATATGAGCACCGGGGAGCCGTTGGATCGAAGATGCAGCGGCACACACGAGGCCTGAATGTTTTATTGCACCTACACACTACTTGTTAACTAGTCCATAGTGATATTACATCATAAATTAAAGTGTTCGAAACAAAACAACCGCTATGAGACAGTTATGAGAAATCTCGTCAAAAAATCATGACAAACAGAGTGCACTTAGCTCCCATAAAGTCCATGTATCTTCATTCCCGCGCGAGAGGATTTCCAAAAAAAACATATCTCTATACCAATAGAATTCTCGACTGGCACCGGATGAGGAAGTTATATATTAAGCTCTTCAGAAAATACTGAACCATTAAGATATTCATATTTAGTCAGCTTTTTGCGCTATATCATAAAAACTGCCCAAAAAATAGGCACTGAGCGTTCTGCTAACTCATGCCTACTTGTCATAACCACGCGCGATGTGAGTGTCCGACAAAAACCTATACTCACGATAATGCTTGATCTATACTTGACTGACGCAAGAGTCTTCCAACTGTCAATAGATCCATATATTCTTGGACGAAACTAACAAATCTCCGTAAAAACATGATTCGAATGGCACATCGCTTGCGTACTTACGGAGGCAGACCGAGCAATAAAGCAGTCCTAATTATGTCCTAACAAAAACAACGAAAACACAACCAAAACGGTTGTTGGAGGCTCTTATTTCAATAAACTTTATATTTTTTAAATAACATCAAGGATAATCATATGTGGGCTTGTTGTGTATCTTACGACTCAGACAGAGGCCAGCTGTCCTCGTCTTTAACGCTCTGTGAGCTATGAGCCTGATTGGTCTGTACTTTACTATATGATGGTTGATGGTCTGATCGATCCACGATATCAAAAGATCTCTCTATTACTCAAATGTCCAAATAGCAATCCACTAGGCGCCGAGCCACACGTGAAGCATCGTATTAGCGCATAGAGCTGCCCATCGTGACAAAAACGATCGTTATATAGTACAACTAACTAAATATATGGAAATTGAAAGAATCTACTCTCGTATGCAATGAAGACCAAGTGACGTTGTGGCTTATATGGGTAATCCAGACGGAATCAACCACATCAATCCGCCAAGATGGCCCTCTGTGCATGATGCAGGAGCGGAAAGATATGGCCTGGATGAAGCACTGTGCGGCTATATCGTGCGGGGAGTTTCATCAAGCTGACTATGTGAGAGTAATGCCCCCAAGTATCATGGAAACATATTGGTTCGCATCTTACATCACTGATTTTTCCTCTCTCATAATAATTACATGTAGGATCATAAGAAAATTCAACACTGAATAATAGACACAATATGTACAACAACATATTTTTCTTACTCCGATCCGAAAGATCGTCGCGAAACTGCACCTGTGAGCGACAGCGGTTTTCGTTGGACACTCTTCGTCACCGCCCAGGTTGGAGTGGACGGGAATATCTTCCTGATGGTGATTAACCAGTTCACACTAACCCCGACTCCATTTTCATTAGGTACCTCTCTCCCGAGACAATCCCGAGCCCTATTATGCAAGTTACAAAACTTCATATAGAGGACAAAATCCATCGAAAACGATACTCCACCATATTATCTGGGACATCGTACAAAGCACATTGCGTCCACAGGAGCGCCCTACTTCAAGCAGTTAATTTGAGCTATGAGAGCCATATTTAAAATCCAATATAGCTCATTATTCCAGTCCCCATGGGGGCGGCATCATATGAGTTATTATACATCCTCTCACATTTGATCATATTATCTAACTATGGCCGGAGAAAAGAGTTAAATTACACATATCCACCCCCAATTCGCATTGCATCGCTGGTGTCAGAGTCTGGGAGTGTCACCCCAGACAGTGATATGAAATTCGATAGTAGAATAGCAAAACTAGTCATCCCCAAGCTTAGGGTTTGTGGCATATATATAGCACATAATTGACATCAATGAGAGTCACTTATAGTAATCAATGTAATCATGCTTTTATTCAAGGAGCTATCGTGAATCTTCTCTAAAATTTCTTCATCATAATTTCAGATTCACCGAATTTCAAGCAAACCTCATAAAGATAATCTAGTCACTCAAATCACTAGAAATGGTGTCGAATAGATCTCATAATATGACATCTTCCTTTAAACCACACTACTTACTTACGCCGAATTGAGAAGTCGTCGATGTGTTTTACCGGTGAAAACCCAAAGACGTTCCAAACATGGCTACCCTACCTATGCTTCTCCGTTTCCATGCAGATTTGCTATTGTCCTTCTCAATACACAGATATCGCCCCACACACTGTAATTCCCAATCCTACCCATGCTATTCCATCAGTGTCCAAAATGTCCGAACCCGCCAAATAGCGATCAGAAGGGTCCACGAAGTACGAGCTAGACCTGGCGAGAATAGGAGCACCATGACCAAGGGCTGCGAGGGTCTCGAAGTGGGGAGCACGAAAACAGAACAGCGCTGGAATGGCTCCGGTAGCTCTAAAGATGGAGAGGCGAAGTGCCTAATTTGATGCTCCTCTTGTAATGTGTGCAGAGTACTCGCTCGATGTCGTTCACATTCGGAGGCTTTCGCCACCACAAAGGAATCGCTCGACCCGGCTCGGGCAACGCGGTGTGCTGCAGAAGCCAGGAAGAACTCTCTGCTATGCTATCAATCTTGGCCAGGTCAATGCGGGTGTGACCAGCTGATTGCGCGTTGCTCTAGCCTGTGAGGATGCGAATCAAGAGCTGGTGCGCAAAGGTCAAAGCATCGCTAGCTCAGCGTTACAGTGACAAGTGATCTAAACTAAGGGTGTTGTCACGCAACTACCGTGTGAGGGGGCGGGTGAATAAGGCCAACTACCAATTTTAGCTTTTCTTTATCGAACAGGTAAACTTTGCATCAAAGAAGGTTTGTCTAGAGTGCCGGCTACGGAGTGAGTAACCCTCATTATGACCTCAGTCACCGAGCCAACAAGCGGACACAGCCAGAGGCACGCATCGAGGCACTAACACGATTCGAAACAACAACACAACAAATACTCGACCTATCACACGTTTAAAAAAGGGGGAGCGAGCCGGGGGTATCCTGAGGCGCTGGGTCCTCTTTCACCCCTATAATGCTCGACAAGCAATGACTAGGTACGACTGATACCCAAGCGTGATGAGTGCCGGGTAGCGAGACAGCGCGAGTTGGAGCGATGGTCGCTGTCGTCGCCGCTTGCCGGCGAATCCTTTCCGGCGCTCCGTTAGCCGCCGGAAACCAAGTTCTTGCCTTTTGTGCGCCGTCTTGTGAAGGGATGAAGCGGCCTCACCGTCGTCCTGCGTATCGGCAGCGGGGCCTGGGCTCTGCGGCTGTTTGCACAGCCCGCTGCCATCAATCCCTACACGTCCCCTTGAAGGGAAGTACCACTCACGTTCGACAGCAGCAGGATGACTTGGAGTTGCACGCTCCCCAAGAAGCCACTAGGGCCACCGTATTCTCCTCACGCCCTCACACAATGCGAGATGCCGTGATTCCACTATTGGTGCCCTTGAAGGCGGCGACCGAACCTTTACAAACAAGGTTGGGGCAAAAAACTCCACAACTTAATCGGAGGCTCCCAACAAGACCACGAAGCTTCACCACAATGGAATATGGCTCCGAGGTGACCTCAACCGTCTAGGGTGCTCAAACACCCAAGAGTAACAAGATCCACTAAGGATGAGTGGGGGAATCAAAAATCTCTCGGTGGAAGTGTAGATCGGGGCCTTCTCAGCCACTCCTGAGCAAATCAACAAGTTTGGTTGGCTAGGGAGTGAGATCGGGCGAAAATGGAGCTTGTAATGGAGCTTGGAGTTGGTAGTCAACAGAGGAATTATAGCTGCGCGGTCATGCATCTCAGAATGGTGAGACCCCTTATAAGTGATGTAGGTCAAGAGGGATGTGTGCGTGCACGCACATACCGACATGTGCCATCCCTTTATACTACGTGGCTGGGCGTAAACCACTATTCCGATCGGCCGTACCCTCACTCATGGTTCATGGTTTGCTCGCGCCGCAAGTACGAGATATGCGGTCCACTACTCTCCACGCGTCCTGGACCTGTGTGGGTTAACATTGATCTCACCGTCCGGATCTCGGAAGAGCCAGACAGTGCGAAAAAGCGGTGGTACTACCGCTCCAATGCGGACTACCGCCCCCATCTCCGCGGGACTATGGTTTAACATCAGGAGTAGTGACATACTGCCGCGCCGGACAACAGCATTGTTATCGTATGCTTATCTACACAGCTGCAGAAGAAGATTAGGTGTGCTAAGTGGCCGTGGATGAACCACCGACGCGCCCTAGTACAGTAAGTTCTAGGAGACTGTGTTGTTCAAGTGCTGCCCGTCGTGTTCGCACTTCCTCCGCTATAAGAGTGGAACGACCTTGCTGTACCGGTTTTCTTTGAAACCCTGGATCACGACAAGCAGCCACCTCCACCAGCGCTACGGCACATCTCTCGTCTGCCCAGTCATGCACTAGATACTAGTTACACTACCCTCGGACGAGCGTGAACGAGACAAAAGCCCATCAGTAGGGGATCGAGTCCGCCCAGCCATGCACTAAATTAGCGTCCGAGAGATAGAGCGACGGAGCCACAGCTGACTACGTTATGTGACCTGACATCGCCGAGATCGAAGCAGTCCAGCTGTAATGCCAATGAGCCGTGCGATAATCACCACAACTCCCCTCTTTCCAGCAGTCAGCTTGGCGGAGCCCGTTACTACGCTTGGCTGAGCTTCTAGCCGTACTACACCGCCGATATGCAGCTACGCTCATCGTCTTCTACTCTCACCCGCACCACTCCTACGACCAGCCATCGATATTGCCTGCGCCTTCACCTTCGTATCGCTCAGGATTTCTTCAGAACCCCGACCCGCTTCCTGCATTGTTCTCCTCCCAAGAAGAAAGGTGGCGAGGCAATCGGTGTGATTCTGCCAAGGCGGGTCTTGCAACTGAGACTGATCGCTTAAGATACACTGCGCCTCTCATCCCGTCTTTTTGGAGCCGTACTACAGCTCTGAGGCCATTCTAATGAGGAGCTTTGATAGGGTTCTTTCCGTTTATTTCTATGGATCAGTCTTTTCTCTTACATGACGTGGAGCAAGGAGCGGTCTACCGTTCTGAAGTAGGCTCTTAGCTGAGCTCCGGCCAAACCGCATTAGCTTGTGGTCACGGACTTGGTGAGCGCGCTGCCAAAGGCCCCATCGGGACTACTAGACAGCTCCAAGGCCTCGCGCCTATGGTTCACACCCCCCTGTCCTGGAGCTCCCGATATACGCTGGGTAATCGCCACCAGGTATATGCGGCTATAACTATGACGCATCCAATATAGTGATACGATGCCATGATGGAGTCTTTCTCCTATCTAAGCGGAGGAAAACGGATGGAGGAGGAGTACTAGAAGTACGTATGTAGGTGAAACACGTTGCCTGTGATTCCACCCAAACCATACGCGAAGCAAGATCCCCTTTCTTGATAGTTACGGTGGACTACTAGAACTTAGTTCCCAGTAATCTATGCAAGTATTCGATCGGTAAGCAAAATGATGTTCTATACACACTGTTCCTCTTTGAAGCCAATATGCGAAGGCGAGTTGACACCTGGATAGCTGTTGGATTAGCTATAACTATCCCTCTGGTTGCTCCAACAAATGTTGTCTTAGAGAATTGATTCTTGAAATAACGAATAGTAATCCATAAGTGACACCTAAAATTGACTTGATACATCGTATCCTAGACAATTAAGACAAGATTTTGGACGGGACCGGATTCAGTCCGCAGAGCAGTATCTTTATTGATCAACTCCATCTACCCCTTTTAAAAGAGCGGACCTACATAGGGTGACACTCTGCCTAGTACAATGTCTCCTCATGCTATTTCATTTTAGTTCCTGGATTTTTCGAATGTTTTTGAATGAATGTTTCTAATACTCGTTTGGTATCTCACTCGCTAGTGACGATATATAAGATGTTCATATAAGAGAAGTAGAATATTGCCAAAAAGAATACACTCTCCTATTTCTGAATCCTGGAATGAGACAGTGCATATCACAAAATACTAGTTATGGGTTTTTGAGATTTAGCAACCCCATCGAGTACCGGCTGTCCGGACTGCACGCGCACACTGCTAGGATCACGCCTCCACCTATATCTCCTCAAAGAGCTCAATCGACCGTCTAAGCAGATATATGATAGCGTGAAACTGGTAATATCCTAGATGGATAAATGATTCTATAAGGATTGCACATAGCTCTAAGATACCGTACGGAGCTTGGTTGATGCTCATCATGAATCAGCCACAGGAGTGCTAACTAGACAAACTGTTTTTCCGGTTTAAGCTTGTGTTATGGTGCTGTGTTCTCGACAGCCATAGGTGGCTCATCTAAGCAATGTCAGATGGCTTGTGACTGTCGGATTATGACGGGGATGCAAGCTATCAAAACCCATTGACCTTACCAAAAACACCATCACAATGCAACGGAGAAAGCACATGTCTTTCATCATGTATAGGTGCGAAAGACCCAGCTCGGTCTTATAGCATCACAAGAGTTGACCAACACTCGGCTGAATGACAGCATGATCCTGCTATAAACCTCTCTCTCACCGAATGTTTCCGCGCTCTGGTCGACGATCCAGCGAGGGTTAACATCCGGGGATAGGCGGCAGGTCGGCGAAAAAGGAATAGTCTGCAGTTTGTAGTTGCATCCCTTGCGTTTCGTAGTATGAGTACTAATTTGCGCGAGGAACGGATATGTGTTTGTGACGTGTATTGTTTGTTCTTAGTCATCTACCGCTTTAGGTGTCGTGTCAGATCTCTGTACAACGTCCCTATCGTATCAAGTGTCTGGTCACTCTATGTACAGTCATGCTATATTTTAAGAAGCCATTCATGTTTTTGAGCTCACGGCTATCAATTATGTTCCGTCGAAATATTGTCATGCATGCGAGGTCGTGGTTATCGCACCACCGAATTCCCCCAGGAATGTTCAGTGTCCAATGACTGATTTGTCTACGACCCTTTGACTACCTTGATTCCGAGTAGCGGAAGTCCTGGCCTCCTGCATCCATTCTAAGTTGATTCTTTGACGTATTCCTTATCATACCTCTTTAGTACTTCAAACTAGGGATTACCCTGGCTATAGTGAGTCTCTCACTCCGTGTCCATCTAGGTGAGCAATCTATTGTTACTGTCTAATCTTATGATTAATGTCATGTTTTCTGTTCCTTGCACTGTCGATTGCAGGTTTGCTCCACTGTGTGCTTCATCATAGAGCACCGTGTTGTTTCTCGCGCACCCATCGAACCAGATTGGCTATTTTTGCAGATGTCTCAGTTTAGTGCTATGCGAGGAACGAAACGTCCACCTGGTTGCCAGTGAAAGAGTCATTCTTCAGTCTGAAAATTGGACCGGCTTCTGTTGTCGAGTACAAGCTGAATCCCAGTATAACTGCAGTTTGGTTTACGCATATCATGCGACATTAGTCGCTTCCAGGCGGTTTCTGCCCTGGCGTCTGGGCTAGTCGTCTCGTCGATATTGTCAAGGACAATATGAAAGAAAGAGACAACGTGGCCCTTCACCGTCAGTTCCCAACTGGTGGCACGTCCTAGTCAAGTTTAGAAAGCATTATCGCTAGCGAAGACCAGACCGATTCGCCAGGCGTGTCTCGCAAGATCGAAGCCCGACAGATTCGACGTCCATGACGGAGCGATCGACCCCGTGGCAGACGAGCAGTAGCAGAGACCCCCTGTGGTGAGGCGCGCCAGTGCTGTCTTCTTCCTCACGGCAGGCCCGGGGATCGTTCATTTGAGCATCAACCTATCGTCCATGATTTCTCAGCAGTCGAGCACGATCTGGGATTAGTGGCAACCGTACGCTTGCCGTCGGGGCCGCCTCGCACTAGGTGCCCTCATGATGATTACTGGGGGAAGCCTAGGATATCGACACTTGCGCTAGGATAGGCGACCGACCGGCAGCAGGATCAGTCTGATCTACTGGAGGATCGGGCATCGACACCGGCACCTACTCCGACACCGGCACCAGCTCTACAAGGAGCACCATCTCAGCAGCAGCAGCGGCGGCTTCGGCACCTGCACCAACACTTGCACTTGCATCTGCTTCGGCCCGTGCAGTTGCACCAGCAACAGACTGGGCTGCAGTTCGCACTTCATATACCAAAGTCCTTACAAAAACCGACATGTCCACCTTCTTGGTAAGCATTGGCCGCCCAAGTGCTTCATTCTTTTTTCTTTCCATGTTGTTTCACATGATTCACTGTGTTGATCTAACTGTATGGGTATTTCTTCTTGTTTGCAAACAGAGAATTCCTAGAGCAACGAGGGAGTCGTTCAACAATCCAGGCGACCGCCGCCAAGTTTCTCTTACCATGCGCAGCCTTGGTGTGAATGAACCTGCTCAATATATCGTAAGTACAAAGGATGGTCGCATGATGATTGATGCTAAAGGATGGTCAAGGTTCAAATCTAAATCATATCTTGTGGTAGGGTATGATGTCAAAATCGAACTTTCTCGGCAAGGAGAGCTGGTCCAAATCAACTTTAAAATTCTTCAGTAGCAGCACGCAACTGCCTAACTGATCTATCCTCCGAGAGATTTTGATGTAATAATCTGGCATGGTGAAACAAGTGTCCTGTGTGTATAAGTAGTACGATAGTATTATTTATCACATGGTATATCGTTGATAGAATTGCAACTCTGATTGCTGGTTAGGAACTGTCGTTCGATTTCATTCCAACAGCTGTCTTGCTTTATTCAATTTTGTGTGTTCGCCTTGCGTCAACATCTAAAACCAGCGCCGTACCGATTTCTTGCAATATGAAAAGCGCTGAGGTAGAACACATGGGCCCCCAAACATGCAGGGTCAGCCTGCGGCCCAAAGTCTAGAACCTGGTTTCGAGAAGCACTAGCTCAGTGCAGAAGTGGCGTCCTCCTCCTGATGTGGGTTGGGCGAAGATGAATGTTGATGTTGCGTTATCTCGCAATGGTGAAAGGGGAGCCCTGGCAGTTGTGAGACGGGATCATACATGCTTCTTCCTTGGAGCATCGGCACTGGTGTGCGAAAGTGTTACTGATCCAGAGATCCTAGAGGCAATGGCATGTTGCGAGGGGCTATCTCTGGCTCTTGACTTAAACCTGCAACATGTTCAGATTAGCACCGATTGTTCAGCAACGGTCGAGCATATCGGAGAGGCATACTTGGGGCCCAGCAAAGTTATTATGGACAAGATCAAGATGAAGAATATGTTCCAAACCATGGAGATCATACATGAAAAACGCGAGTGTAATGTTGAAGCGGATGTGCTCGCAAAAGCTGCTACTTCTTTGCCCTGTGGACGCCATCTTTGGCTCACAGGAACCCCCGAAATTATTTGTATACCTATGACTATTAATCTTCAATAAAGCAGCTTTTATCCCTCAAAAAAACATCTGAGTATTATATTCTCTGCTGAACCCCCATAATGCCCGTGCATTGCAGAGGGAGTATATTTCTCGGCAAGGTGAGCCTGTGATATAAAAGATTTGTATATTTCTTACAGAGGGAGTATCTCTCTGTCAAAAAATATATTTATGTGTAACTAGTTACTCCTGTCTTTCTACTTCCTCTCGTTGATATGTGGGGCAACCGGCAATGGGTCCACGTGCCATATGCACAAATTAGAGTGCACAACTTAACGGTAGACACACCCCGGTTGTAGCGCCGCAGTAATGCCCAATGAGCCGTCAAATCACAACCCCCCTTTCCAGCTTTAGCAATAAGCTAGACGGACGAAGCGGCAATATTTCACTGGGCCTGAATCCCCTTCTCCCTCGTCTGCTTGTTTAGAGAAAACCCCCTCTCGGTGATTACATAGGGTTTTCTCATGGAGAACCAGGTACGAATTCTTCATCCATCCCCGATAAACCCAAGTCCCTTAGTCCCAGGTAATCCTAGGATGGCAGCCGCCGTCATTGATGCATTTTTCTTCCTAATGAATCTAGTGTGTTTCATTTGCAGTGCCCAAAGTGCGAGTACCCTACAGGTTTCTGCGCCCTCGGCGAGACGCCACACTTGTTCCTTCTCATCCTAACACAGCATTTTGAAATGCGCACAGTATGTTCCTAGAATCCTCTTTTCTATCCGGGAGGGTGGGGTTTTTTTGAACATGTTGTGTTCTCATATTATTTTTCCTGCAGTGTATTATTTGCTCTACCAGAACACATGTACTCAAGATGCTCGGCCTTGCCATAACTGAATACACTAGTTTAATGGTCACAGTGAAGACAAGCCATCGATATAAGTTCCGAGTTGGGTTCATGAACCAAGAAGATCGCTGCTTTTTTATGGCCGAACTTGGGTAAACTTTCTCAAGTGTTACGGATTGAAAGTTGGCGCACGAATGTTGATGGAAATACCAGAACCTAGTCTCATCTTCACTGCGATCTTCCACCCCGACGTCGTTCCAATTGTTCATCCATGTTAGTTTTGTATCTGGTTCTTGCTTGTTGCCTCGATTACTTCTTAATCCACCTATTCTGTCTAACTAATCACAATTTAACTTTAGAAGTAGCAATGAATCTCTCACGAAGATGCTACTTCTAACTAATATTTTCTTATAATTGGTGGCACGTGTAGGTTTTTTCAGAGTTAAGCAGTCTGCTCGTTTGTTACTCTGTAATAACTCGGTTGTTACTAATGGCACTGAAGTTGACTGGATCGACATCCACAAGTTCCTACACTTTATTGATCGTCTTGAGGTCCTTGTGGGGCGTTTCAATGGTGGAAGTCCACGTGGGATATGTGTGCCACTGCTGCACTCATTGAACAGGTCCAACTGTGTCGAGAAACTTATGGTACGAGCTGTTTTCTGTTATATATGTTGTTCATAAACTATTGCTTATACACAGTTTCATAGTTGTGATCTTCTTGAAACAGGAACTGCCGAGTTCTATTGTTCCTATACAGATGCCTGACCATGGTCGGGTCAGACTTGCGCTTGGTCACAACATGATATTTATGTCGACCTACTCAATTCCCCTTGGAGGTGAAAAGATACTTATTCATGGGTGGTCTCAAATAATGAAGGCCCGTCCATCTTGGAGAATAGGACAGAAGATTATGTTCATGTTTTTCCATGGCTCTAAAGCGAATATCCTGTTTATTGACCACGATGCGAGATGAAGCCGTTTTCAGAAGGTTGTGGATGCGCGGGGTGGCGCCTGGGCCTTGTCCTGGGGCTTGGCGGCCTCACCCTTGGTTAACTGTAGGAAAAGTAGCACTGTTCGAGGCGTGCTTTGTACGGTTGAACCTGTATAAGTACTCATACTGCTTTTAGCTTTGGTTGTTAAGTGCCCCTGCTGGTTTCAGTTAAGGTTGTTAAGTACTCCTGCTGCTTTTACAGTCTGTCGTGTTTCTTCAGTCCTGTCTTCCTCCAGCTGCCAAAACCAAACCAGCGCCGGCGGGGCCGCCTGCTTCCGCCTCCCACGGCTGGCTGCGCCTCAGCGCACGCATCGCCGCCCCACCGTCTCCTAAATCATTAACGCCGACGTCCTCCGCACGCTTTGGTGCGCTCGCCGAGGCGCCGCCCTCTCGCGTTGTCAACATGGTCAACAAACAACAGGAATCGACAGAAGTACATGGAGAGGATGACAGTAGGGGCCCACCACGTCAGCTTATGGAAAAATAAAATGCTTCCTCCTAGTGTTATCCTGAGATCTGGGACCCACGACATTGGGAGCGTATATAGTCAATAGACAAGAGAACAGCACAAGATCGACTGACACCTGGGACGTAGCTACTCGAGCAGTATTTTTTTTGTTTGGTATTGTTGAGACGAAGCAGGGTTTGAACTGGGTTGTGGCCCGTCTAGCCCAGGCTTATATTTTATGTTCACCATGTGACCAGCCCAGCTATTTTTTCTTTGTGAAAATGAGCCTTGTTTATTTTTTCTGAAGAATACCCAATCCAGGCCTACTTATTTTTCTATGCCCTGATGGGCTGCAACTCTTTCAAGACGCCTGCAAATCTTGAAAGTAATATGAAATGGGTTGTAAATATAAAAACAGATGACAAATTGGCAATTACTTTATAATTTCTGAATTTTATTACATTTTCAGATTCCTATTTCACCGGGCATTAACCTAATTTAAATATATCTTCAAAGTACTTTAAATCTGGCTGGACATTTCGGTATTAAAAATAGTTTGGAACCCACATAAATATGAGAAATTGGCCCTGGCCAACCAAAAAAAACGACTGCAATAAATTGCATAAGAAGTTGCCATGAGCTATATATAAATTATTAAAAAAAGAGGGAGTGGTCTGACTTGTGGGCCTGTTTAGTTGACGCGTATGCAAGATTTTTTTAGTTATTATATACGTCAACAAACGATTCTAGTAGACGTAACCGTTGGATGTCAATCCAACGACCGTCGTGTTTCTTCAATCTCTGATCTTCTTGCTCCAGCCGCCAAAGCAGCGCCGGCGGGACCGCCTACTCCCGCCTCCCGTGGCCGGCTGTGCTGCCGCGCAGGACTCAGCGCCCCCTATTACTCCCACCGCTAGCCAGGGCATCCCTCTACTCACCCACACCCCCTGTTATTTTGCGGCAATGGCAGCCTCACTCCGCAGTCGAACCGGTGAACGCTCGTACTCCTCTCCGGTGGGCATCCACTGCCGCGTATTCCCCGGCTCCGCGTCGTCCCCTTCCCATGCCTCACCGTCGTCCACCGCCGTGGTGCTTTCAGCGCAGCATGGTCAATGTGGTCAACGACCGACTTCCATCGGAAGAGTACTATACATGGAGAGGCTGACAGCTGGGTCCACGGCAGCCGCAAGGAAGTGCCTCCTTATTACCCAGAAAATAATTATTCCTCCACTTGACAGCAGGGACCCACCGGACGGGCCACTAGTATTTTGTGAAAAAAATCGTTTCCCCCTGACTGTTGGGACCCACCGGACGGGCCACCGTATTTCGTGAAAAAAACTTTCCCCCCGCTGTCAGCTCGGACCCACCGGAAGTGCCTCCTTATTATGCACAAAAAAATGAATACTCCCCCGGCTAGCTGGGACCCACCTTGGTGGGAGGCTGACTTGTGGGCCTACTAAGTTGACGGGGACGAAGGGCGTTGTCAACTTAGTCAATATGAACGATTCTAGCTCCAGTGACCGTACGATGTCCATCCAACGGCCGTAGTGCTTCTTCAACCTTTGGTCTTCTTGCTCCAGCCGCCCAAAGCAGCGCCAGTCGTGC
>NC_053025.1:87848084-87861220 GCF_003073215.2 Triticum urartu | reverse complement strand
TGTGGCACAGGTCACCCGCGACCGGAGGTCGGTCACCTGTGCCTTGGAAGTTGGCGACAAAGCGGTCACGCATCTCATCCCAGGAGGAGATCGAGCCTGGAGGCAGGTTCATGAGCCACCAGCGGGCGCCATCCTTGAGAGCCATAAGAAACTAGTTCACCATGACCTTGTCGTCGCCGTTGGTCGCCTCGATGCTCATCTTGTAAAGCTGTAGAAACTCTGCGGGTTCGGGGGTGCCGTCGTAGCGTGGAGGCAGGTCTGGCTTGAACTTGCCTGGCCAGATGACGCTACGCAGCTCGGGAACAAGGGCGCGGCAGCCTGCGGTGGCCACCGGGGCCCTCTGCAGGGGCGGAGTCTGCCATTGATGTCCACGCACCGCCGCCACTGGCGGCGCGCAGTCTTGTCGTGGCGCCAGGAGCGCCGAAGCATTTTCTTACGGACGGGGAACCTCCCGGCAGCTTCCTTCTTTGTTCGCGGGCACACAGCATGGTGGATCACGCCGCGGGACCGCGTGTCTTGGGGCGAGGACACTGTCTTGACGCGAAGGAGGTGGAGGCGCTCCGTGAGCCGCGCATCTCGACATGAGGGCGTCGTCTTGATGCGGAGGAGGCGGAGGTGCTCTGTGAGCTACATCGCCCGCAGCTGGAGGTGGGTGAGGCAGCGAGAGGGATGGTGCAGGAGAGCCTCCAGCGGCGCTGGCTAGCTCGGCCATGCGGTCCAACCACTCCTCGTAGAGGTCGTCGATGGGGCGGTAACGTAGGATCTCGCGTGCCGTGAGCAGTGCGGCCTACGCGTCTGTGGGTGCACGGCGAGCGTGTGATGATGAGCCGGCCGGAGTCAGCAACGGGGTGGCGGTGCGGCCGTCCCACTGCACGGAGGGGTGTATTGAGGATGCCTGCTGCTCGTCTGCCGCCGGAACGGTAGTGGCGTTGGCAACAGGAGACGGAGAATGACGGGCTGTCTGAGCGACACGGGCGGCGAGGGCGGCCCGGCGCTTGGCGCGGGCTCGGCGCGCTTCCGACATGGATGTGGTGGAGCGATGGGACACGGATTAGCGGAAGGAAAGCTTCAGCGCACCCCTACCCGGCGGGCCAAATGTCGGATTTCGGGTTCCGGCAAAACCCTTGAGGTTCGAACACTAGGGTGCGCACGAAGATCTCTCCCCCTCTAGCTCTCGCCCTCACCGCAATCTCAAGTCTTAGCGCGTCAAACCCGTAGAACAAGGGACACAAGATTTATACTGGTTCGGGCCACCGATGCGGTGTAATACCCTACTCCAGTGTGGTGTGGTGGATTGCCTCTTGGGCTAAGGATGAACAGTTACAAGGGAAGAACAGCCTCCTCACAAGAGGTTCTCTCATGCTTGGTGAGGTGATGCGGTACAGGATCGTCCCTCTTCTAAGGTGGTGGCTAGTCCTATTTATAGAGGCCCGGGTCCTCTCCCCAAATATTAGGCGTGAAGGGATCCCACAACGGCCAGTTTGAATGGGGACAGCTAGTACAAGCTATCCTAACAAAAGGTGGTCTTTGCCTGCCAAAGGCTCTGGTGGTGACGCCGTCCTGGGCTCCATGGTGACCTCCGTCCTGTCGTCCTGCTGGTCTTGGTCTTTTGCACCGATATGGAAACCTTTGCTTGACGCCTCGGGACTTGATACGTCTCCAACGTATCTATAGTTTTTGATTTTTCCATGCTATTATATTATCCGTTTTGGATGTTTATGGGCTTTATTAAACACTTCTATATTATTTTTGGGACTAACCTATTGACCCAGAGCCCAGTGCCAGTTCCTGTTTTTTCCCTTGTTTTAGAATATCGCAGAAAAGGAAAACCAAACGGAGTCCAATTGACATGAAACTTCACGGAACTTATTTTTGGATCAGAAGAAGCCCAGAAGACTTGGAGTGCATGTCAGGGGATCTACGAGGAGGCCACGAGGCAGGGGGCGCCCACCCCCTGGGCGCCCCTCCACCCTCATGGGCCCCTCGTGGCCCCCCTGGCGTACTTCTTCCGCCTATATATCTCCATATACCCTAAAAACATCCGGGAACAGAATAGATCGGGAGTTCCACCGCCAGAAGCCTCCGTAGCCACCGAAAGCCAATCTAGACCCGTTCCGGCACCCTGCCGGAGGGGGAATCCCTCTTCAGTGGCCATCTTCATCATCCCGGCGCTCTCCATGACGAGGAGGGAGTAGTTCTCCCTCGGGGCTGAGGGTATGTACCAGTAGCTATGTGTTTGATCTCTCTCTCTCTCGTGTTTTTGATTTGTCACGATGTTGATGTATCGCGAGCTTTGCTATTATAGTTGGATCTTATGTTTCTTCTCCCCCTCTACTCTCTTGTAATGGATTGAGTTTCCCCTTTGAAGTTACCTTATTGGATTGAGTCTTTAAAGATTTGAGAACACTTGATGTATGTCTTGCCGCGCGTATCTGTGGTGACAATGGGATATCACGTGATTCACTTGATGTATGTTTTGGTGACCAACTTGCGGGTTCCGCCCATGAACCTATGCATAGGGTTGGCACACGTTTTCGCCGTGATTCTCCGGTAGAAACTTTGGGGCACTCTTTGAGGTTCTTTGTGTTGGTTGAATAGATGAACCTGAGATTGTGTGATGCATATCGTATAATCATACGCACGGATACTTGAGGTGACATTGGAGTATCTAGGTGACATTCAGGTTTTGGTTGATTTGTGTCCTAAGGTGTTATTCTAGTACGAACTCTAGGGCTGTTTGTGACACCTATAGGAATAGCCCAACAGATTGATTGGAAAGAATAACTTTGAGGTGGTTTCGTACCCTACTTCATTGCTTCGTTTGTTCTCCGCTATTAGTGACTTTGGAGTGACTCTTTGTTGCATGTTGAGGGATAGTTATATGATCCAATTATGTTATTATTGTTGAGAGGACTTGCACTAGTGAAAGTATGAACCCTAGGCCTTGTCTCCTATCATTGCAATACCGTTTATGTTCACTTTTACCATTAGTTACCTTGCTGTTTTTATATTTTCAAATTACAAAAACTATTATGTTCTATCCATATTGCACTTGTATCACCATCTCTTCGCCGAACTAGTGCACCTATACAATTTACCATTGTATTGGGTGTGTTGGGGACACAAGAGACTCTTTGTTATTTGGTTGTAGGGTTGCTTGAGAGAGACCATCTTCATCCTACGCCTCCCACGGATTGATAAATCTTAGGTCTTCCACTTGAGGGAAATTTGCTACTGTCCTACAAACCTCTGCACTTGGAGTCCCAACAACGTCTACAAGAAGAAGGTTGTGTAGTAGACATCAGAGCTCTTTTCTGGCACCGTTGCCGGGGAGGTTAGCGCTTGAAGGTATATCTTTAGATCTTGCAATCAAATCTTTTTGTTTCTTGTTTTATCACTAGTTTAGTCTATAAAAGAAAATTACAAAAAAATGGAATTGAGGGTACCTCATATGCTTCATCTTTTTAATATCTTTCATGAAAATAAGGATTCCGATAATTGTGCCAAAATGCTAGAAGAAGAATGCATTAAAATGTTTGGCACTAAATCTTTGAATGATGAGCATGATTGCAATGTTGTTAGTATGAACTCTTTGAATATCCATAATACTAATGATGATTGCACTAGTCATGATGAAAATGTCTCTTATAAGCATGTCAATTTTTGTGGAGTGCATAGGGTTTGCAAGTACACTCCAAATAGGGAAGATGGATTTTGCAAGAGGCATAACTATTTATAAACTAAATGGTTGCAAGAAAGGCTAGATGTTTGTGCTGAAAATTTAAATTTTCTTAGCCATCCTTGTGAACTTTGCAATGAACGTGGTCATATAAATATCCAATGCCAATTGTTTCATGATCGAATCGTGTCCAAAAATTGTGATGACTTGATTTCCCTTGCACATCATAATGAACTTACTTTTCTTGTGGGTTATGAAGAAGTGAAACGTACAACTAAGGATCTTCCAGAATTTGTCCTTGATAAAGTTCTTGATTTTGATTTAGAGGAAATTTATATGTATAGTGTGGTGAATTGCATTTGAAAATCCTTATATTGCCAATTACATAAAGACAAGAAAACAAATAGAAGATGAACAGAATACTAATGAAAGCGAAGAGACTTCCCAATATCCTCCTATTATTTCTTATGATGAATCAGGTAATGAGGAGGAGCCTTCTATTCAACCAATCTCATTAATAAGGAGCTCCAAAAAGAGGATTAAACCCACACATGATGTGGAGAAGAAAAAGAAAAGACGGAGAAGCAAAGGTAAAAAGGTATCCCTCCCAAATGATGTTGCTCCTATTACTCATTGTGACGATGATAATTGCTATAGTATTGGTGCTATCCATACTATTAATGATGAGAGTGATTATGCTTATGATATGAAAAGGCCCAAGCTTGGGGATGCTATGTTTGATGAGAATGACATATTTGAGAATGTATTTGCTGCAATTAATGTTTGTCCCAAGCTTCGGGATGCTACGTTTAATGAAGATGATATTTTTAGTCTCCCAAGTTTTGATGAGCAAATTTATTATGATGATAGCATGCCTCCTATTTATGATGATTATTGTGATGACACTTATGCTATAAAAAGTAGTGATGATTATATTTATAAAACTTGTCATGATTATGATTACCCTTTTTCAGAGCATTACTCTTATAATGTGGAAACAATTTATAGTATTTGAGTTTCTTATGATACTCCCACTATTCCGAATGAGAAGAATTTTGCTTATGTGGAGAGTAGTAAAATTTCTATGCTTGTAGATCATGAAAAGAACGCTTGATGTGATGGTTATATTGTTGAATTCATTCATTATGCTACTGAAAATTATTATGAGGGAGGAATATATGCTTGTAGGAGTTGTAATAATATCAAGTTTCCTCTCTATGTGTTGAAAATCTTGAAGTTATCCTTGTTTTACACTACTAGGGAAAACCTTATACACAGAATATCAGCAGCAGCGCGACACAAAAAGAAGCGCTACTGCTAATTAGTAGTAGCGCAGCCAAGGAAAATGCGCTACTGATGCGAATTTAGCAGTAGCGCTTGGGGGCTAAACCGTGCTGCTACAAAAATCCACCGACAGTAACCAACACCCTAAGTTTAGCAGCAGTGCGGTGTCGTGGGGCGCGCTACTGCTACAGAAATAGTAGTAGCGCGCTTTTTTCTCAGGTCACTGCTGCTAATTTTGAAATTGTCCACGCGGTTGGCCCCGTTTAGCAGTTGGGCGTGCGAGAAACACGCGTTGCTGCTACGCTATTAGCAGTAGCGCGTTTTCGCTCCCGTGCTACTGCTAAGTCGCAGGACCCCACCACCTTTTTCCACCCACCCATCCTCCCCTCCCCCATCCTCCCGCGCTACTGTCCAGTTATTTTCTTTCATGTCCGGAAGAAGAAGAGTGGACAGGTGGTTGTGGTCAGCGGTGCAGGACATGAAAGAAAATAACCGGACAGAGGTTTTATGTCCTTGTCAAAAATTCAAAGGAATAGTTTGGCTCGACCCCTATGACGATGGTCGTGTTGAAGCACACTTGCTCATGCACTGGTTTCATGGATGGCTTTACTCAGTGGATAATTGAAGCTGAGGATGGCGATGTTGAGGACGCCGACGGGGCAGGCAATGACGACACAGGGCAAGACGAAGAGATTGCCGATAATGGCGGCGGGGAAGAGGCCGGACATGGCGGCGGAGAAGGGGCCGGACATGGCGGAGGAGAAGGGGCCGGGCATGGAGGCGGAGAGAACATGGACTCCATGCAGTAGAGTTCGTCGGTACTAAGTTCAATCGTGCGGGACCCTCATGTTCAAGCACTACTTCGCAAGGAGACGAGTACTGAGAGAGCTGCTTCTAGAGAGGAGGCTAAGCTGGAGCAACTGGTGGTAGACTCGAACACCCCATTGTATGATGCACTACAAAAAAAAGACACATCCATGACATTTTGGGCCGAACAAAAAATTTTTTTGTCATACATATGACACTTCTGTGACGATAATTGTGACAAAACCCGGTATCATCATAGATGTGGTGGGTTCCTACTTCTATGACAAAAAATCATGACAGAAAATGGGCTTTTCGTCCTGGGCGGGCCGGAGACGCAGCCGCATGACATTCTTTGGGCCGTCCATGATGGAAAAAACCGTGGTAGAAGCGAGGGCGAGGAAAATTTTAGGGAGTTCCCGGTTATGGTGGAAGGTCGGGGGCCGAGCGATGCGCATTTCTCTCATACACGTACGCGCGTGTGTGCGAGGCGTTGGCTCTAACTGAACCCGAGCGAGGTGTTGGGCTCAAACTAAACCCGAGAGATTGCACTTCAGGCTACGCGTTACTGAACCCGAGCGATCGATCGATGGCTGTTAACTGAACCCGATCGAGCGATTCCTTCGCTACTGCTGCTAACTGAAGCGGATCGATGGGATGAATAGTGAGCGTTGCGGGGGGTGGGGGGGTGGGGGGGGGGGGGCGGGGGGGGGGGGGGGGGGGGGGGGGGGGTTGGATGAACAGTTCCCGGTTGGGGTGGATGAACAGGACCTTGTGGTTTGCCTCTGGATGAACAGGACCCCGATCGATCGAGCTGGTTGGCGCTGGATGAAGAGGACCCCGTGGAGGGCTGGATGAAGAGGACCACCCCGTGGAGGGCAGGATGAACAGTAGACGGTGGAGGGCAGGATGAACAGTAGCCCGTGGAGGGGTGGTTGAACAGGAGCCCGTGGAGAGGGCTGGTTGAACAGTAGCCGGTGGAGTAGCGCGCGGTGGAGGCTGGGATGAACAGGAGCCCGTGGATGAACAGTCGCAGGTGGAGGCTGGAGGAGGTCGACGGTGGATGAACAGTAGCTCGTGGAGGCTGGAGGGGGTCGACGGTGGAGATGAACAGTATCCCGTGGAGTCCCGTTTTGCGGTACGCCACACCCCTCCCGATGAACAGGACCCTCGTTTCGACCGTAGCGCTCCAACACAAGTCAGTTTCCTTCGTTTTGCGGTACGCCACACCCCTCCCGATGAACAGGACCCCCGTTTCGACCGTAGGAGGTTCCGTTTCGTCCGTTTTGCAGTACGCCACACCCCTCCCGATGAACAGGACCCCTGTTTCGACTATAGGAGGTCCGTTTCCTCCGTTTTGCGGTACACCAGACCCCTCTCGATCAACAGGACCCTGTTCCGAACGTTGGAGGTCCGTTTCCTCCGTTGTGCGGTACGCCAGGCCTCGTTTCCATCGCCTGTTCCGTCCAAGCCCTCCCGATGAACATGACCATGCATTCCATTCCGACCCAGCCGGTTGGCTCCCACGCGTTCCGTTGCCTCCCCATGAACACTATGCATTCCGTTGCCTCCCCATGAAGACGACGCATTCCGTTGCCTCCCCATGAACACGACAACGATGCTGTTTCTCCGTTCCGACCCAGCCATGTACACGAGCCCTAGCCGTACGTATGCGCGAGTAGGCGTTCGAGACCCCGCCCGTATGTACACATACGTGGCCGTATTTTCTTTCTTCCACCCTGGCCGCTGTACGTACGTGTACATGCTACGTGCGCGCCTCTACTACGACACGTGCACGCCTCTACTACGACACATGCGCGCCTCCACATCGACTAGTATGTATGTACACGTTCGCGATCAGAATGACAACGCTACGTACGCTTCGACCAGGTGGGTCCTGATTGTCAGGCACTTCCTTGCCTGCGAAGTTGTAGCTGGTGGGTCCCAGCAGTCAGGGGGCAAATCTTTTTTTTGCCCGGACGCACTTCCTTGCGTGCGAAGATGTAGCTAGTGGGTCCCAGAAGTCAGGGGGAAATGTTTTTTTTCACGAAATACAGTGGCCCGTCCGGTGGGTCCTAGCTGTCAGGTGGAGGAATCATTATTTTCCACGTAATAAGGAGGCACTTCCTTGCTGCGGCCGTGGACCCAGCTGTCAGCCTCTCCACGTACAGTCCACGTCCAATGGAAGTCGTTCCTTGACCACATTGACCATGCCGCGCCGAGAGCACCAAGGCGGTGGACGACGGCGAGGCCTAGGAAGGGGACGACACGGAGACAGGGAAGACTCGGCAGTTGTTTCCCTCGCGGAGGGGAGTACGACTTGTCGGTGTCAAAACTGGCGGGTCCCAAACTGTGCGTCTAGGATTGATGGTAACAGGAGGCAGGGGACATGATGTTTACCCAGGTTCGGGCCCTCTTGATGGAGGTAATACCCTACGTCCTGCTTGATTGATATTGATGATATGAGTATTACAAGAGTTGATCTACCACGAGACGTAGAGGCTAAAACCCTAGAAGCTAGCCTATGGTATGATTGTTGTATATCATCTATCGACTAGCTTGGCCTCAGTTTATATAATGCACCAGAGGCCTAGGATAACAAGAGTCCTAGCCGAATACGCCGGTGGGGAGGAGTCCTTGTCTTGATCACCAAGTCTTGTGGAATCTTCCATGTATGCGGCAGCTGTCCGAACTGGTCCATGAGTATACGGCCATGGGGGTCCTCGGCCCAATCTAACAGATCGGGAGATGACATGGTGAGTACCCCCTAGTCCAGGACACCGTCAGTAGCCCCCTGAACCGGTCTTCAAGTTAGGGACGCTCCTCGATTCTTCCGAACTGTTCCTCATCTTCGGTCATCGGTCTTGAAAACTGGTTCAACAAATCTTCTCATCATCGATCTTGAGGATCGCCGAAGTGCATCCGAAGAGTTTACACGTCGGGTATTCGAGGAGCCCCTTTAAGTTTCCGGCCTTTATCAATGCCATGTTATTTTTATGCCACACCTCGGGTTTGAAGTTTTTCCCTGGAGGCAGTGTCCTCTTGCGTCCGAGCTCTAATGCCGGACTGCATTCGAGGTATCTTTTGCAGCCGAGCACCAATGCAGGACTTCTTCTGAGCTCCAACGTCGAAATGTATCTGAGCTCCAACGCCGGACTATGTCCAAACTCCAACGTCGGACTGTATCCGGGCTCCAATGCCGGACTATATCCGAGGTGTCATATCACCTTGGTTCAAAAAAGTTAAAGGAGTTTAGCCGAGCTTAATGATGGAAATGCCCTCTATGGAGCCAGCCACTAGCGCTCGAGCTTTATGCCGGACTGCTTCCGAGGTGGTGCACCACCCCGACTGTGGGCCAATTTTTTGTCAATATTTTTGATCGGTGCAATTTATTCTCTGCTGAGATATATAGCCAGTAGCCCTCAAGGTGTGTATCGGTCTAAAACCCGAGATGCACCTGAAGGATGACGTAAGACCGCTGATCCCAGTAGTCGCTGAGACCCAGGTTGATTTGTAAAATCGGCCTGAGGATCAAGTCCTAGCTCAGCAGAATACTTAGGGACACAAAAAGCAGCGTTCTCAGTCCTCGAGACTCAGGTTGGGTGCGGCCGACCAACCTGAGGATCAAAATCTCGTCGGAAACTGTATTGCACTTAAAATTTTCTGCATTTAACAGGCAATGAAGTAGCCCCTGAGACACTGGTTGGGTGGCAACACCAGATCAAGGGATCGATGTGCCCCTTTAATATTTGTAAATAATAAGTCCGAAGCCCAGTAGCCCCCGAGCCTTAATGCGGGCACGGGTGGCCGAATTAAGGATCGATATCCATAGTAAAATCACAAATTATGTGTAATGACTCTATGTATCCAAGTACTTTACGTCATTAATGCTCGGATCCGCATTGTACAAAACTTTGTTGACCGACCATCAGCTTCCACCTCCTCGGCCAGTAGCCGAGGAGTGTTTGTCCTACTTTATAAAGCCTTTATGAGGGCAAGACAAACAAGACAATCTGGCCATATGGTTTTATAAACAAAGGTACGCAGAGAGATATGTTATATTATTGTTTAACATAAGAAATGTCTTCCAAAGAAAATAGTCCTGCTATCGGTTCCTTTCTTTGGGTTGTCATGCTAAGCATGATCATGAAACCTTAGCTCTAATGTAAGAGCAAAATATCGAGGATTTAGTTTGGGAGGCCAGTTAATAGCCCCCGGTAGTGTTCGGCGACAGTCGAGGTCAAGCAGTAAACACTTCAGCCATTGTATGAATGGCCCGTCATTTAACACAGTCATAGGATCGCTGACCAGTTTACGCTTATTGTGACAGTCAGTTTTCGGCTTTCTCCACTGAGGTGCTTAACCATGTGAGCTAGAAGCACAATCACAGTGGTTCTCCCTTTGCACGCCTAGCCGAACAAAGCGAAACGTAGGAAGCAAGTGCAGGAGCCAGGCAACCCAACTATTGACCGAAGACACAATTCGAAACCGATGCATATATAGCAATATCCGAGAATGTTTTTGCCGAATCTCTAAAGGTGTCTGGCGTTGCACTGCGAGACCTGTGCTGAAAACACACAAATAGTTTAAAAGTGCCATAAGCTTGGAAAACCAAAAAAACGTCAGTAAAAACATGACGTCCGAACAAGATCAAGTGTTCGGTGCCAATCTAAAAAATGGACTTTAGAAAAAAAAGTGCTTCTGTCGTGCTTTAACATGACACATCCTATCTCAAGACTTCAAGCGGGTCAGCCTACGGCTTCAGCCTCCTATCCCGAAGGCGGAGTACTTCTCATTAGGCCAGTTTAGCAAACTAAAATCTAGCGGCTTTGAGAGAGAAATTAGGCTCCCCGGCTAGTGACCACACACTCATGTCGAAAAAGGGAGTGGTAAATAATAATTAAAAAAAACTTTTCAACGACTAAGAAGAAGAACACTTATTATAAAACGGCTCATATAAATTTAAGATCCCCCAAGTGACTTGGGTAAAAGAATTTTATGTATAATGATTGTATGTACCAAAGTACTAATATCATATCTTTGTTCACCCGAACTTTGAACGCGTCTTAACCGACCGTCGGCTTCTCCCTCTTTGGTCAAGGACCGAAAAGTGTTATGTACTCCACCTATCGAGAATATCGACAGTGTTTCCGATAACCAGGCAACCGGGCCATAAGGCTGTAATAGACAAAGCGCGCTCACGGAACTTATGCTATATTACAGACGAAGTGTAAGAAGCATCTTCGAAGAAAATAGTACCCCCACCGATACCTTTCTTCGGTGCTCATTATTACTATGAGACTTGTGTAATAGATTTTTTGTACTCATGAGTTCCGTTGTGTTCCCACCATGATTGAAAACAATAAGAGCGCTAGCTTTCGGCTTCACCCAGTCTGAGGTCAGAGCTCGGAGGACCCAGTCGTGACAATCGCAGAGGTGCTCCCTTTACTCCCTAGCCGAACAATCGGGAACGTAGGGGTAAGCTTAGGAGCCAGGCCACCCAGCTTGCAAATTGCTTAAGTCAATATGGTGCATATTGTGGCGTAATACACGAACAAGGAACGAAGCCGTACAAGTATAATCATATGCAACAGGAAAAGCTTCATAAAGGAAGCCCACAAATAAACGGGGTATTTGAATTTGTGCGTCACAAACAAAGTTTGGACAAGGAAATTTTTTACAAGCAACTATTTTCCAAAAAAGTATAATTCTTGGTCGAACCGAACACAAGTTAAAAATTTAAAACTTTGAGCATGAAGGCAACTTAGTTGGTTAATGTGTTCAGTATTGATGACGCGGCCCGAGCTTGATGCGGCACAAGGTTCCATCCCCCAAGCCGGTCCCAAGGTGGCGGACCAAAGAGCTCGGCACTCCGAAGTGGTGACATAGCACGGTCAATGTAGGCCGGCAGAGTGATGCCGAAGTCCCTAGCATGGGGTAATGAAGTGTTGGCGAAGCCCCCCGTCCAGCCGAGGTGACGTGGTATGTCAGTACGCCAAGTTGACGATACTGCCCAACCCGGATCATTTTCCTGTGCACAAAAAATAGTGCAAACCGGAGATAATAGTAATAATAATAATTAAAAAAATCATTGCATAATAAATAATTTATGCAAAGTGAGTAATAAAAGAAATATGGCCTGGCGCCGAAGCCAATGTCGATGCAGGGCGTTGGCGTGATGCGGTAAAGGAGTGGCAAAGCCTGAATTCACAGGTCGGTCCGAGTTCTGGATGCGGCGTTCGCCGGACTATGTACGGAGACTGACCGAACCACCATGCGACCGTTGTTAATGCGGCCACTATTTGATAGACCTGTTTACATATCTATACCTACTAATAAGCAAGGTGCGTTTCTCCAAATTTTTCATCCGTTCACCTATATTATTTTTTAGATTTTTTTAGTATCTGAGGTGGTACTATTTTCTGCACATGCTTGTGTAAAATAATAATGACAATTGGCCTCGGCCCGTCCGAAGCACGCAGCCCATGCTCTGTCCCGATGAAGTCGCCCACCATCTAGCCCGTTTATAAAAAATGCATGCCAAAAAATGCTTCCATCCAGAATTGAACTCAAGACCTTCAATTTAACACAGTAGGGTCACGTCCAACTCAACCAGGATCTATTGTGTTGAGAAACTTGGGTAAGATAGTATATTAAATTGGCGCACGTCTTTCACACATGGGCCAGGTTGGGCCGTCGCTCATGGCCTTTTTTCACGTCTCGCCCATGTGGCCGCCCGCTTGTGTAATGAAAATAGGATGTCTTTATCTTATATAGTACCACCTCGCTCTTTTACAGGCAATACAGCCAATTTATATACGTTGGTGAGTTCAAATCAATAAGCAGCCTTGGGAATTAATAAGGAGGAAAGGGTAAAGAGTTGGGCCCGTTTACGCACAGATTTGTCAGGCATGCATGAAGAAGGAAAGGACTTGAGATCCGGAATTTGTGAAGTGCATGGTCAAATTATTATTGGTTTCCTGAGGCATGCATGAAGAAGGAAAGGAATTAATGATAGATAAAAAAATAGAAAGGAATTAGTATGTAGAAATTCGGATTTCGCGATGGTCAAGTTAATGGCAAAAAAGACTCACAGAGAGGGTGATCCGTGAGACATATATGCGTGAAGAAGAAGAAGGCAAGGATAAATGATGAGCTATTGGGCTATAGGAGAAATATAAAAAAGATACCCCCATAAATATAGGAGGCTCCATGCAAAGACCAAAGGAGTAAGCGGGCAGGTAGGAGAATGCATGCATATGGAGGCTTCTATTCTATGTACCCCAGGCTTTGCTTAAAAATGTACTCCAAGCAATATGCGATTTAGTTTTTCTGTATTCTTATGTATGTCTTTTTAATAATATGCAAG
>NC_053025.1:87791515-87817781 GCF_003073215.2 Triticum urartu | reverse complement strand
CAAAATCGCTAACAAGTAGACAATCTGCCCAGATTCACGAAATAGCAAAAGTAGAGCTCGATTGACTCAATCTAGGGTGCTCCATATTTGCAAACAAAGACATGGATGGATAGAGCACTACAATATTAACAAAACATCCTTACTGATCATCCTCAAAAGAGGCACGGATCACTAGGAAACAACATGAACATATGGCATATTGAGATAAACAAATCAAGGACTTAGTGGAATTGCTAAGTCCCTGAAATCAGCATTAACGAATGCACCACTTTGCAAGCTTGTGCTAGTCACCACACTCATCACAAAAAATACATGGGTTGCACCTCTGGAAAGATGGCAAAACATATAACAAAACACATGTAGAGCTCAGGGGCATATCATGCATACAATAATCATGGCAAAAATGACAAATATCTAATTGGAGGAGCCGATCTGACAATTATCCCAAATAGCACTCTTCCAACAGCATTTCGGGCATCAAAATGAACTCAAATGAAAATGATGCAATGAGATGAAATGATGTACTCTCTGAGATGAACATTTCGATATGCTATATGCCCAAAACGGAGCTACGGATGAGGAGTTACGGCACGGCGAACATAGCAAAATAATTAGGGTTAGGGACGAAAAAGTCAATCCCGAGATTTCGGATCTCAGATCCAGATCGGGACCTCGCCGGAGTTACTGTAGCAAGGCGCGATTTTTGAAGATGGTCGGCCGGAGACGACGAAGATGACGACGATGGAGGTGGCCGGACGGAGGAGAGGCCGCCGGGGAGGAGTCGCGACGGAGGGCGGCGGCCTCGGGCGGTGCTTGCGCGGCGGGGGCGGCGGACGGAGCTGCAGCAGCGGTCGCCGGTGACGAGGAAGTGCGGCGGCCGGCGAGGGGAAGTGCGGCGGCGCGAGGAGGCGCGGCGAGGTAGGTGGCGGCGGTGGGCGCGCGGGCCTCGGGGGCCGGCGATGGGCCAAGCGGGCCGGCAGCGCGGGGGCGGTGAGGCGCCATGTGGCGCTACGCCACTGGTGCGGGGCGGCGGCGCGATTTCGTCTGCCCGGGGCGGACGTGTCCGGCGGCGGCGCGATGAGATTTTTTAGGGTTTGGAAGGAGGGGATCCGGAATTTTTGAGGAGGGGTCTATATATAGAGGTAGAGGGAGCTAGGAGAGTCTAAATGAGGTGCGGTTTTCGGCCACGCGATCGTGATCGAACGCTCTAGATGATGGAGAGGGTTTTGGTGGGTTTTGGGCCACTTTGGAGGGGTGTTGGGCTGCAACACACACGAGGCCTTCTCGGTCCCTCGGTTAACCGTTGGAGCATCAAACGAAGTCCAAATGGTACGAAACTTGACAGGCGGTCTCCCGGTAGTAAACCAAGGCCGGTTGGCAAGTCTCGGTCCAATCCGGAAATGTTTAACCCTCACACGCGAAAGAAAGGTAGAAATGACCAACGGAGGAGAACGGAGCGCCGGAATGCAAAACGGACAACGGGGAAAATGCTCGAATGCATGAGACGAACACGTATGCAAATGCAATGTACATGATGACATGATATGAGATGCATGAAAACGAAAACAACACACGGAGACAAAAACCCGAACCCGAGAAATAAAATAACTTAACGCCGGAAACGGCAAGAGTTGGAGTACAAATAGGGAAATCACATCCGGGGTGTTACAACACTCCACCACTACGAAAAGATCTCGTCCCGAGATCTAGGACTGAAAGAACGCCGGGTACTCAGAACGGAGGTGATCCTCGCGTTCCCAGGTAGCTTCACGGTCGGAATGGTGTGACCACTTGACTTTGAGAAATTTGATTGACTTATTGCGAGTCTTGCGTTCAGTCTCTTCAAGAATAGCAACGGGGTGCTCACGATAAGAGAGATCTTCTTGGAGCTCAATGTACTCGAAGTTGACGGTGCGGTCAGGAGTCTTGAAGCACTTGCGAAGCTGAGAGACATGGAACACATCATGAACATTTGCAAAGTTTGAAGGAAGCTCGAGTTGATAGGCGAGATCGCCTCTCTTGCTGACAATCTTGAAAGGTCCCACGTATCTAGGGGCAAGCTTCCCTTTGATACCGAAGCGACGAGTACCTTTCATGGGAGAGACGCAGAGGTAAACATGATCTCCGATCTCGAAAGCCAAATCACGGTGCTTACTATCATAGTAGCTCTTCTGGCGGGATTGGGCTGCTTTGAGGTTATCACGAATGACTTTACACATTTCCTCTACCTCTGTGATTAAGTCATTACCCAGAAGCTGACGTTCACCAGTTTCAGACCAGTTGAGAGGGGTACAGCACTTCCTGCCATACAGAATTTCAAAAGGGGCCTTGCCCGAACTTGCTTGAAAACTATTGTTATAGGAGAATTCAGCATAAGGAAGACAATCCTCCCACTTCATGCCGAAGGAGATCACACAAGCCCTGAGCATATCTTCAAGAATCTGGTTGACACGCTCGACTTGACCGCTAGTTTGAGGATGGAAAGCTGTGCTGAAGCGGATGTTAGTGCCCATGGCCTTCTGAAAAGAATCCCAAAACTTCGAGGTAAAGATGCTGCCACGGTCTGAAGAGATCACTTGAGGAATACCGTGCAGAGAGACAATGCGAGAGGTATAGAGCTCCGCCAATTGAGCTGCAGTGATAGACTCTTTGATAGGCAGAAAGTGAGCCACTTTAGTGAGCTTGTCGATGACAACAAATATAGCATCATTGCCACGCTTGGACTTTGGAAACCCAATCACGAAGTCCATCTCAATGTGGTCAAACTTCCATTCTGGAATGGCAAGAGGTTGGAGGAGACCAGCTGGCCTTTGGTGTTCTGCCTTCACTCTTCTGCAGACATCACATTCATTCATGAATGGAGCAATCTCGCGCTTCATTCGAGTCCACCAATAAGCATGCTTGAGGTCCTGATACATCTTCGTGCTCCCAGGGTGGATGGAGAGGAGAGAATTGTGAGCCTCGTTCATGATCACTTTACGAAGTTCACCTTTGGGCACAACAATACGATCCTCAAAGAAAAGAGTGTCCTTGTCATCAAGGCTGTAGCACTTGTACTTGGACTAACTCTTGGCAATCCCAATCTTCACCTTTTTCACCATAGCATCAAGAAGCTGGGCTTGGCGAATCTGGTTTTCTAAGGTAGGAGAGACTTGAAGGTTGGCGAGGAAACCTTGAGGAATAACTTGCAGATTAAGCTTGCGGAAAGCCTCACAAAGCTCGGGTTGATAAGGCTTGAGAATCAGACTGTTGCAGTAGGCCTTTCTGCTCAAAGCGTCAGCAATCACATTAGCCTTGCCTGGAGTATACTCGATACTCGGATTATACTCTTGAATCATTTCGACCCATCGAGTTTGTCTTAGGTTGAGATTAGGCTGAGTGAAGATGTACTTGAGGCTCTTGTGATCAGTGAAAATGTCCACTTTTCTTCCCAATAGAAGATGTCTCCAAGTCAAAAGAGCATGCACAACTGCCGCCAACTCGAGATCATGAGTGGGGTAGTTCTTCTCATTAGGCTTCAACTGGCGAGATGTATAAGCAACAACTTTCTTCTCTTGCATCAATACTGCGCCAAGACCTTGGAGAGAGGCATCACAAAAGACCTCGTACGGCTTGGATTCATCAGGCGGAGTCAAAACTGGAGCAGTGATCAACTTCTCTTTCAAAGTGTTGAAAGCAATATCACACTCCGGAGACCAAACGTACTTGACATGCTTCTGAAGAAGATTAGAGAGAGGCTTCGCGATCTTGGAAAAGTTTTCAACGAATCTTTGGCAATAGCTTGCGAGACCGAGAAAACTGCGGAGTTGCTTCACATTCTGAGGAGGTTCCCAATTCACAATTGCGGTTACCTTCTCGGGATTCACGGAAATGCCCTTGGCAGAGATGATATGACCAAGATAAAGAACCTCATCAAGCCAAAATTCACACTTGGAGAACTTGGCGTAGAACTGATGTTCCCTGAGCTTATCGAGAACCAAACGCAAGTGTTTGGCATGATCTTCCTTGTTCTTGGAGAAAACCAGAATGTCATCGAGATAGACCAAAACGAAGTCATTGGTGTAGGCGTTGAAGATGAAGTTCATCATGCGAGAGAACGTCGGAGGAGCGTTGGCGAGGCCAAAAGACATGACAGTGTATTCATATGAACCAAAGCTTGTTCTGAATGTTGTCTTGGGAATATCTTCTTCACGAATGCGAATTTGGTGATAAACCATACGGAGATCAAGCTTGGAGAATACTTGGGCACCTTTGAGTTGTTCGAACAGCTCATTAATGTTGGGAAGTGGGTATTTGTTCTTGATGGTGTTCTTGTTCACTGGACGGTAATCAACACAAAGTCTGTCCGTTCCATCCTTCTTCTTCACAAAAAGAACACCACAACCCCACGAAGAAGTACTAGGCCGGATGAGACCCATTCTTTCTTGCTCATCGAGTTGCTTCTTCAGCTCCTTCAACTCTTCAGGTCCGTGCTTGTAAGGACGTTTGCACACAGGTTCCGTGCCAGGCTCAAGTTCAATAACGAATTCCACTGGCCGGTGTGGAGGCATTCCTGGGAGCTCTTCTGGAAAGACGTCTTGATATTCGCGAACGACAGGAATTTGAGAGATGGCATCCAATTCACCCTTCTCATTTAGAGAAAATAGACGGATAGTATTATCCCGAGCGGCAAAGACAATTACATCCTCAGACGAATGAGTCAATTGAATCTGCCTGGCAGCACAATCAAGCTGAGCCTTGTGCTTAGAAAGCCAATCCATCCCGAGAATAAGATCAATATCCGAGTTACCGAGAACAATTGGGGAAGAAAGGAACTTGTAGTCACCCAATGTGATAGTAACCTCAGGGATGCAGGTGTTAGCTGTCATCTACTTGCCTGGTGACACAATTTGCAAGGAACTTTGCAGATACTGATAATCACACTCATACTTTGATGCAAAAGGTTTGGAAATGAAGCACTGCGATGCACCCGTGTCAAAAAGAACTTTTGCAGGAATATCATTAACAGGAAGGTTACCCATGATCACATCTGACGAGTCCTCTGCCTGAGCTGCATTCACCATATTGACCTTGGCGAACTTGGGGTTATGCTTGACCACAGCTGTACTTGCCGATCTGACAGGAGGAGGAGGAGGAGGAAGACACCTCTGGTTGAAACACTTGTTGGCATAGTGACCCTTCTGTTGGCACTTGTTGCACGTGACCTCTGAAAGCGGACGGTGATACGGAGCACTCGATCTTGGAGCTTGAGACGAAGTCTTGTTATGAAAGCCTGGGTTGGGTGGGTGGGAAGAACCACTGCCACCTTTGCTCTTCTGCTGATACGGCTGACGGAACGGAGGAGGAGGAAGCCAAAACTTCTGCTGGTTGGCCACTTGAGTAGAGGAAGAAGGAGTAACATCTCTGACTCGCTTCCTGGAAGCATCACACCTCAACTGAGCAGCCTCTTGCTTCAGTGCCATGTTGTAGAACTCATCGTATCTCAAGGGCTCGAAGAGAACAAGAGCGAGCTGAATATATTCTCTGAGACCACCCCTGAACTGATATATCATGCTCTTCTCATCAGGCACGTCCTGCTTGGCAAAGCGGGCAAGCTTCTGGAACAATTTGTTGTAGTCATAGACAGACAAAGAGCATTGCTTCAGATTGCGGAATTCCTCACGCTTGCTTTCAACCACGCTCTGCGGAATGTGATGAGCTCGGAAATCTCGACGGAAATCATCCCAAGTGATAACACGTCCACCTCTGGAATCCTTGTACTGCTGGAACCATTCTGCAGCTTGATCTTTGAGTTGGAAGGAAGCGAACTTGACAAAGTCCTCAGGCCTGATGTTACTGCACTCGAAATGCTTACACAGATCCACAAGCCAATCGTCAGCATCGGTTGCCTCAACACAATTGCTGAAAGTCTTTGGCCCGTTAGCAAGGAACTGGTTGAGTGTAGCAAAGTGACTCTGATTGCTGCCTTGATTCCCTTGACTGCCTTGATAGCACTCTTGGAGAATTTGCATGATCAGCTGAGTGTTTGCATTGGTTGCGGCCATCACAGCTTGCCATGCCTCTGGAGGAGGTGGAGGTGGTGGCGGATCTTGATTCTGGTTCTGACTGGTGCTCTTAGCGGGAGCCATCCTGAAGAGGTTGACCACCGTTAGCACATGATAGATAAATATTGAAGCTGAATCCAACGGAATGAAAAATTGCAACATATAGTCTTCACATCCGAACAAAATGAACGAATGCATTCTCTTCAAATGGTCACATATCCATAAATTGAGAAGCCACGTAGTATTAAGGTAGAAAAATAAATCAACAAGGTACGGATCAAGAATGAATAATCGGTAAGAAATCCCAATCTCAAACCAATATCCGTGGAAGAAGAACTAGAGCTACTAGAATTCCCACCTATGAAACTCCTGAACTTTTCCGGTTATGCAATCAGGTGTTGGGGATACAGGGGAAGCATAATATCTCACCCAAACTAGCAAATCCTACATCCAGCTGTATCCATCCTTCAACACATAACCAAGAAAACTTCGGAAACCATCTACCTCAACCTTCGAAAAGCATCCGTTATACAAGTTATGGCGATACTCCCGAACTCCCGCCCCAGTACTGGGTGGCGTCGAGGTTATCTCACCAACGAACTGCATAAAAGAGATTTTCGATGTCGGCGAACATATCTCAAGTATGCCAGAATTGCAACGATAAAATTATGATGACAACACCTCAGAGCTCAACTCCCCGGGACACTTCCACTAAACCCCTGACAGGAGGCACCAAGACAGTATTCTCATCATAAGCCATCGGAACAAATCCAAGATACTCGCGTGATCCTAAAAAAAATTTAGTGAAATTTGAGAAGAGAAGAGTCAAAACTCTACGTCAGGATGCCTTACCAGAGCGATGAGGAGACTGGGAAGTAAAAAGAATTCCTAAGCTCTCTGATATATAATTCCTAAATGACTCAAAACATTTTTTTCTAGACACAACTCGGCTGCTAAAAACGATCAAGCAATGGGGCTCCTAAGGTCGGGGAAGGCTCTGATTACCAACTTGTAACGCCCTCGATGCGGCTATAGCTCCCACGTGTCGAGGCACGACTTAGAGACATAACCGCATTGAAAGCAATGTCGCAAGTCAGGCAATCATTACAACATCCCATGTAATATGTAATAAAAGGGGGAGATAACATAGTTGGCTTACACTCGCCACGTCACATCAGAGTACATAAATAACATCCATCATACAAACACTCATGGCCCGACTACGGCGCCAAAATAGAAGAAAACCCAACATGCGACAAGGCCCTGAATCAAACCCCAACTAGGCACCACTACTGATCATCGGGAAAGGAAACATAATAACGCTGAGAGTCCTCGTCGAACTCCCACTTGAGCTCGTACTCGTCACCTGGAGCGGAATCACCTGGACCTGCATCTGGAATTATAGTATCTGTGAGCCACGGGGACTCAACAATCTTGCACCCTCGTGATCAAGACTATTTAAGCTTATAGGAATGGATAAGGCAAATATATGTGGAGCTGCAGCCAGCGACTAGCATGTATGGTGGCTAACTTATCCGCAAAAGAGAGCGAGAAGAGGAGGCAAGGCACGAGCGATAATCTAGAGGAATAACCTGCGCAAGCATTACTCCAACACCGTGTCCACTTCCCGGACTCCGCCGAGAAGAGGCCATCATGGTAACACACTCAGTTGATTCATTTTAATTAATTAAGGTTCAAGTTATCTACAACCGGACATTAACAAATTCCCATCTGCCCATAACCGCGGGCACGGCTTTCGAAAGTTCAATCCCTGCAGGGGAGTCCCAACTTAGCCCATGACAAGCTCTCACGGTCAACGAAGGAATAGACCTCCACCCGAGACACACCGATCAGACTCGGCAACCCGGTACAACAAGACAATTCGACAGGTTAAAACAAGACCAGCAACACCGCCCGAATGTGCCGACAAATCCCGATAGGAGTTGCACATATCTCTTTGTCAGGGCACACTCAGATGAGCGCTCCATACAACTAAAACCAAACCTCGAGTTTCCCCGAGGGGGCGCTGCACAGGACTCTAGCTTGGACCAACACTCAGAGGAGCACTGGCCCGGGGGGGGGGGGTTAAAATAAGATGACCCTTGAGTCTGCAGAACCCAAGGGAAAGAAAAGGCTAGGTGGCAAATGGTAAGACCAATGTTGGGCATTGCTGGAAAAGCTTTAATCAAGGCGAACTATCAAGGGGTTCCCATTATAACCCAACCGCGTAAGGAACGCAAAATCCGGGAACATAACACCGATATGACGGAAACTAGGGCGGCAAGAGTGGAACAAAACACTAGGCGAGAGGCCGAGCCTTCCACCCTTTACCAAGTATATAGATGCATTAAGATAACATAGCAATATAATGATATCCCAACAAGTAAATAAAAGATGTTCCAACAAGGAACGGCCTCCAAACTTCACCTGCAACTAGCAACGCTATAAGAGGGGCTGAGCAAAGCGGTAACATAGCCAATCAACGGTTTGCTAGGACAAGGTGGGTTAGAGGTTGACATGGCAATTAGGAGGCTGACAAGCAAAAGGTAGGCATCGTAGCATTGGCATAGCAAGAGCGAGCAAACTAGCATAGCAAAGATAGTAGTGATTTCGAGGGTATGATCATCTTGCCTGCACAGTTGTCAGAGTTGACTGGATCCTCACAAGCAAACTCAACGGGCTCCTCGGTAGCGAACTCGTCTCCCGGCTCTACCCAACAAGACAAACAAGCAACAAGGATACAATCAACCACGTGCAAGACCAAGCAATATGATGAAATGATGATATGCTATATGGAATGCGATGCGGGATGCAAAATGCAAGATATGACAGGAAATGCATGAACCTGGCCTCAACTTGGAATTCCAAGGGTGCCACTGGATATAGAGGATGAAATCGCTTGAAAACGATATAAAGATCATTGGAATCGGAGTTACGGTTTGGAAATGGCAAGCGTTTTAAGATATGACACCGGTCTGCGATTTACAGCAAGTAGGCATCTAAATGCAATGAGATGAACATGCTACAGCCACCAAACAAGACAAAAAAATACATGGCAGGGATGCGCACAAGATTCTTAACAAAAGACTAGCACTGAGCCACGGCCAATTCATCCATTATGAGGTTCAAACAAGCATGGCAAAAACGCAAATGCAAAACAGATTCCAGACTTAGTGAAATTAACACTTGTCTGGAATTTCAGATCACGAAGCCCTCTTCGGAGCAGCAAAACAACATGATAAATGACCTGAACATGAAAAGTAAGAACATGGCATGGAGCTACTCAACAAGCTTAACAAAAGACCCAAAGTGACCTGGGCCAAAAGGGTTCACAAAATATATTAACGGGCACACGAACATAGCATAAAACACAATCAGTTTTCAGACTTAGTGAAAACTGAGACATGCTGAAATATAACTCACGAAGGCATGTAAACGAGCTCGATGCACTCACCATGGTGCAAGTCACAGCAAGGCAAGCATACATCCATTAAGAAGGAACAAAATACAAGCTATACATGGCAAGAACAATGGCATAGCATGCACGGATCAACTACAACAACGCCGGCAAAATCGCAAACGAGTTGACGATCTGCCCAGATTCACCATGAAGCAAAAGTAGAGCTCGATTGACTCAAGCTATGGTACTCCATAATTTCAAACAAAGACATGGATGGATAGAGCATAACATGAGTAACAAAACTCCTTTACTGATCATCCTCAAAAGAGGCACGGATCACTAGGAAACAAGCTGAACATATGGCATCATGAACTAAAATATCCTAGACTTAGTGAAAACAACTAAGTCTCTGAAAATAGATTTCCCGGGTGCCTCTCTTTGCGAGCTTGCACAAGTCACCACACACATCCTAAAAATTCACGGGTTGCACCTTTGGAAAGAAGACAAAATCCTTAACAAAACATATGAAGGACTCACAGGCATAGCATGCACACAATAATCATGGCAAAAATGACAAAAGTCTAAGATGAACTAGCAGATCTGACAATTAACTCACGAAGCCTCATTCTAACAGCATTTTGGGCATCAAGATGAACTCAAATGAAAATGATGAAATGGAATGAAATGATGTACTCAGTGAGATGAACATTTTGATATACTATATGCCCAAATCGGAGCTAGAGATGCAAAGTTACGGCAGGTCAAAGTAGGCATAAAAATACTGGGAGGAGAGGGAAAAAGTCAGCCCTTAAGTTTTGGATCTAGATCTGGCACTGTTCACGCACGGGAACCGAGGTCGCCGGAATCAGACTTGAAGCTCGCCGGAATCCTTGCCGGAGAGGAAGGAGATGACCGGGGCGAGGCCGGCCGGATCCGGTGGCGCGCCGGAGTAGGCGCCGGCGATGGTGGGAGGCGGCGAGGCGGAGGAAGGCGCGTCGGGCGGCGGTGGCCGGGCGGTGCGCCGGCGCTGCGGCGCGGCGGCCGGCGAGGCGAGGTGGCGGCGATGGCGGTCCGCGGTGGCGCCGGTCACCGGAGGTTGGGAAGGCAGCGGCGCTCGTGAGGAGAAGGAGGCTCGGGGGCGCGGGCTCGCGGGGGCCGTACGCGGGCCTCCCGGGCCGGCTGGCGGCGGCGGCGGGCGCGGCCACGTGTCGCGTCGCGGTTGGCTGGGCGCGGCGGCGGACGCGTCCGGCGTCGGGGCGGACGTGTCCGTCGGCGGTGGATCTGATTTTTTTTAGAACTAGGGTTTCGAGGGGGAAGACGAGATCCGAAAATGGAGGGGGTATATATAGGCATAAGTAGAGCTAGGAGAGTCCAAATGAGGTGCGGTTTTCGGCCACGCGATCGTGATCGAACGCTCTAGGACATGGAGTAGAGTTTGGTGGGTTTTGGGCCAAATTTGAGGGGTGTTGGGCTGCAACACACACGAGGCCTTTTCGGTCCCTCGGTTAACCGTTGGAGTATCAAACAAAGTCCAAATGGTACGAAACTTGACAGTCGGTCTACCGGTAGTAAACCAAGGCCGCATGACAAGTCTCGGTCCAATCCGGAAATGTTTAATCCCCACACATGAAAGAAAGCTAGAAATGACCACCGGAGGAGAACGAAGCACCGAATGCAAAACGGACAACGGGGAAAATGCTCGAATGCATGAGATGAACACGTATGCAAATGTAATGCACATGATGACATGATATGAGATGCATGAAAACGAAAACAACACACGGAGACAAAGACCCGAACCCGAGAAATAAATATGACTTAACGCCGGAAACGGCAAGAGTTGGAGTACAAATAGGGAAAGTTACATCCGGGGTGTTACAATTCTCTTAGGGTGGCCTTCAGGATACAAAGGTTCCTGAGTCATTCTACCAGTTCTAGTAGCCACTCTAATAGCATAATCATTTTTCTTACTATTCATTTCATCAAGCACTTCTTTTTGAGCCTTAAGTACTTGTTCTACTTGAGTGGTAACCATAGAAGCATGTTTGCTAATAAGTTTAAGTTCACCCTTAATATCAGCCATATAATCACCCAAGCGTCTAATCATATAAGCATTTTCTTTTAATTGTCTACCAAAATAAGCATTGAAGTCGTCTTGTTTAAACATAAAGTTATCAAACTCATCCAAGCGCTGACTAGCAATTTTAGTAGGAGGAACTTCAGCTTTATCATATCTATAGAGAGAATTTACCTTTACTACCTGTGTCGGGATATCGAGATCAGGAGGTTCTTCAGTAAATAAATAATTGAGATCATATGTTTCTTCAACAGGTGGTGAATTAAGACCATGTATTTCTTTAATAGGAGGTAAATTCTTAATGTCTTCAGCGTTAATACCTTTTTCTTTCATAGATTTCTTTACCTCTTGCATATCTTCGGGACTGAGGAATAGAACACCTCTCTTCTTCGGAGTTGGTTTAGGAATAGGCTCAGTAATTGGAGCAGGAGCTGGCTCAGGAGGTGCCCAATTATTTTCATTTGTCAACATATTATTCAATAGAATTTCAGCTTCATCTGGTGTTCTTTCCCTGAAAAGAGAACCAACACAACTATCCAGGTAATCTCTAGAAGCATCGGTTAGTCCATTATAAAAGATATCAAGTATTTAAGGTTTCTTAAGAGGATGATCAGGCAAAACATTAAGTAGCTTGAGAAGCCTCCCCCAAGCTTGTGGGAGACTCTCTTCTTTAATTTGCACAAAGTTGTATATTTCCCTTAAAGCAACTTGTTTCTTATGAGCAGGGAATATTTAGCAGAGAAGTATTCGCACACAACCAGGATCAAGAGAATTAAACCATATCTTAGCATCACCCTTTAATGAGAACGGAAATATTTTGAGTAAATAAAGGTAACATGATCTATCATTATAAGTGAACAGGGCAGCTATATCATTTAACTTAGTAAGATGTGCCACAACAGTTTCAGATTCATAGCCATAAAACGGATCAGATTCAACCAAAGTAATTATATCAGGATCAACAGAGAATTCATAATCTTTATCAGCAACACATATAAGTGAAGTAGCAAAAGCAGGGTCGGGTCTCATTCTATCTCTAAGTGATTCTTTGTTCCATTTAATTAATAACCTCTTAAGATCATATCTATCTTTGCAAGCGAAAATAGCAGGAGAAGATTATCTATCAAAAAGATAACCTTTATGAATAATAGGCATGTTTTCATCATCACTATCATCATCGTATTCAGATTCAACAATTTCTTTTTCTCTAGCCCTAGCAATTTGTTCATCAAGAAATTCACCAAGGGGCACAGTAGTATCAGACATAGAAGCAATTTCATCATAAGTATCATGCATAGCAGAAGTGGCATCATTAATAACATGCGACATATTAGATGGAATAGCAGAAGCAGGTGTAGGTGTTGCTCACTTACTCATAACAGAAGGTGAATCAAGTGCAGAGCTAGATGGCAGTTCCTTACCTCCCCTCGTAGTTGAGGGATAGATCTTGGTTTTTGGATCTCTCAAGTTCTTCATAATGATAAGCAGATATATATCCCAAGTGACTCAAAGAATAGAGCTATGCTCCCCGGCAACGGCACCAGAAAAAGGTCTTGATAACCCACAAGTATAGGGGATCGCAACAGCTTTCGAGGGTAGAGTATTCAACTGAAATTTATTGATTCGACACAAGGGGAGCCAAAGAATATTCTCAAGTATTAGCAGCTGAGTTGTCAATTCAACCACACCTGAAAACTTAGTATCTGCAGCAAAGTGTTTAGTAGCAAAGTAATATGATAGTGGTGGTAACGGTAACAAAAGTAAAGACAGTAAAAGTAATATTTTTGGTATTTTGTAGTGATTGTAACAGTAGCAGCGGGAAAGTAAAGAAGCGAGAACCAGTATATGGAAAACTCGTAGGCATCGGATCTGCGATGGATAATTATGCCAGATGCGGTTCATCATGTAACAGTCATAACATAGGGTGACACAGAACTAGCTCCAATTCGTCAATGTAATGTAGGCATGTATTCCGTATATAGTCATACGTGCTTATGGAAAAGAACTTGCATGACATCTTTTGTCCTACCCTCCCGTGGCAGAGGGGTCCTATTGGAAACTTAGGGATATTAAGGCCTCGTTTTAATAGAGAACCGGAACAAAGCATTAGCACATAGTGAATACATGAACTCCTCAAACTATGGTCATCATCGGGAGTGGTCCCGATTATTGTCACTTCGGGGTTGCCGGATCATAACACATAGTAGGTGACTATAGACTTGCAATATAGGATCTAGAACTCACATATATTCATGAAAACATAATAGGTTCAGATCTGAAATCATGGCACTCGGGCCCTAGTGACAAGCATTAAGCATAGCAAAGTCATAGCAACATCAATCTTAGAACATAATGGATACTAGGGATCAAACCCTAACAAAACTAACTCGATTACATGATAAATCTCATCCAACCCATCACCGTCTAGCAAGCCTATGATGGAATTACTCACGCACAACGGTGAGAATCATGAAATTGGTGATGGAGGATGGTTGATGATGACGACGGCGACGAATCCCCCTCTCCAGAGCCCCGAACGGACTCCAGATCAGCCCTCCCGAGAGGTTTTAGGGCTTGGCGGCGGCTCCGTATCGTAAAATGCGATGATTTCTTCTCTCTGATTTTTCTCTCCGAAAGCAAATATATAGAGTTGGAGTTGGCGTCGGAGGGTCTCTAGGGGGCCCACGAGGTAGGGGGCGCCCCCCACCCTCGTGGAAAGGGTGTGGGCCCCCTGGTCTTCATATTTGGTGAGGATTTTTTATTATTTTTTCTAAGACCTCCCGTGGAGTTTCAGGTCATTCCGAGAATATTTGTTTTCTGCACATAAAACAACACCATGGTAATTCTGCTGAAAATAGCGTTAGTCCGGGTTAGTTCCATTCAAATCATACAAATTAGAGTCCAAAACAAGGGCAAAAGTGTTTGGAAAAGTAGATACGACAGAGACGTATCACATACATTTCTGCTTTTCTACACTCGATGATCTGCAATCTCCATAATATAGTGAGGATAATCATATATACATGCAATGAAAGAGCTGAGCTATATATAGATACTTAATGACAGAAGTATTACTTACAGACAGTAGCAAGTGACCGTTAATTTGTCGAGGGCCTTTTGATTGAACCACTAGAAGAACTCCTCAAATGGAATAGTCAACAAATCAATTCCAACGAGGTCGTGCTCCTCTTTAACTCTCAGATACAAAGTATTTGTCCCCCCAGACTCTCTACAGGTTTTCATGTACCAATCATGCAGTCTTCGCATCATCGTTGTTAGAGATTTTTCATCTTTGACAAGAGGCTTCCCGTAATGGTATTGGTGTTCTTCCACCTCCAAGAAATCATAATGTACATCGTCAGGCAGGTAATCTTCAAGATTTCTATAACCGGGCACCATCCCCGGATCATTAGCGACGATATCGCTAGACACCTTGAGCGGGGGGCACGATTGGTCCGCTTGTTCACCGAGATGGGCAATTGTTTTCCCAACTCGTTGTTTTGCTAACCTTCGATCACTGATAGTATTTCCCGATCACTCTGCTTCGATATATACCTTTGCAGTAATGCGCTCATAGTTGTTTTTCAGCGGAGACTTTGGTGGTTTCCTCAGGGCATCAATAGTGCGCTTTGCTTTCACCCGGTCTACCTTCTCCTCCGGAGGTGGATGTCTCTGTGCTTTCACCTCTTCAAAGAAGTCCTTTACTTCTTTTTCCACGATCTTCGCGTTTTCTTCCACGGTCCTCTCGTATGGTAACTTCTCTAGAGGCTTGAGAGGGGGACCGAATCTGTATTGCCTCCAGGCTTTGGCTGTACTGCTAGACGCCGGAGCAGACGGAGCGGTGGCTGTCTTCTTTCGTGCTTGCTTACGAGGCGGAGAAGAAGGACTATGATGCGCCGGAGCAGCCGGGGCGGCGGAGGGTCTCTTCCACCCTTGCTGGCGAGGCGGAGAAGGAGGAGGCTGGTGGCTGCTCGGGCGCGCCGACGCAGGCGGAGAAGGAGGCGGAGTGCCACCACGCGCCGGAGAAGGAGGAGGTTGGTGGCTGCTCGGGCGCGTCGGCGTAGGCGGAGAAGGAGGCGGAGTGACGCCACGCGCCGGAGAAGGAGGCTGAGTTCCCTGATCACTCGCTGGAGGAGGAGGTGGTGGAGGAGGCGGAGTGCCCTGACTCGCCGGAGGAGGAGGAGGTGTCCAGTTCGGAAGGTTGATGAGCTCCTTCCGCCATAGGCATGGAGCCTTCAGACAAGAACCCAGCCGAGTCTCCCCGTCACCCGTAGGGTGGTCAAGCTAGAGGTCCTCAAATCCTTCGGTGATTTCATCCACCATCACCCTAGCATATCCTTCTGGAATCGGCCGGTAGTGAAAAGCTGCACCAGGTTCAGGAGGTGCAACAGAGCCAACACCCGCCTTGACTTTCAATTCCATCCACTGCGTCATAAAGTGGCAATTCTGAGACTCCGTGATAGCATCCACGGGGTAGCTAGCAGGAGCCGTGAAGACAGGCTCCTGAAGCAGCTCCGTGTGTAACGCCCTCAATGCGGCTATATCTCCTACGTGTCGAAGCACGACTTAGAGGCATAACCGCATTGAAAGCAATGTCGCAAGTTAGGCAATCATCACAACATCCCATGTAATATAAATAATAAAAGGGGAAGGAACATAGTTGGCTTCCACTCGCCACGTCAATCAAAATACATAAATAGCATTACATCATCCAATCACTCATGGCCCGACTATGGCGCCAAAATAAAAGATCAACCCAACATGCGACACGGTCCCGATCGCCCCAACTGGGCACCACTACTGATCATCAGGGAAAGACACATAGTAACGGCATGAGTCCTCGTCGAACTCCCACTTGAGCTCAAGCGCGTAATCTGGAACAGAGTCATCTTGGCCCTGCATCTGGTTTGGAAGTAATCTGTGAGCCACAGGGACTCAGCAATCTCGCACCTTCGCGATCAAGACTATTTAAGCTTATAGGTAAGGCAAGGTAAATATGTGGAGCTGCAGCAAGCGACTAGCATATATGGTGGCTAACCTGTTCGCAAAAGAGAGCGAGAAGAGAAGGCAAAGCGCGAACGAATAACTAGAGAACAACCTGCGGCAAGCATTACTCCAACACCGTGTTCACTTCCCGGACTCCGCCAAGAAGAGACCATCATGGTAACTCACACAGTTGATTCATTTTAATTAAGTTAAGGTTCAAGTTATCTACAACCGGACATTAACAAATTCCCATCTGCCCATAACCGCAGGCACGGCTTTCAAAAGTTCAAATCCCTGCAGGGGAGTCCCAACTTAGCCCATGACAAGCTCTCACGGTCAACGAAGGAATAGACCTTCTGCCGAGACATTCCGATCAGACTCGGCATCCCGGTTCTACAAGACACTTCGACAAGTTAAAACAAATCCAGCAACACCGCCCGAATGTGCCGACAAATCCCGATAGGAGCTGCACATATCTCGTTCTCAGGGCACAATCGGATAAGCAATCCGTACAACTAAAACCAGCCCTCGAGTTTCCCTGAGGTGGCGCTGCAAGGGGCTCTAGGTTGGACCAACACTCAGAGGAGCACTGGCCCGGGGGGGTTTAAATAAGATGACCCTCGGGCTCCGGAAACCCAAGGGAAAAAGAGGCTAGGTGGCAAATGGTAAAACCAAGGTTGGGCATTGCTGGAAAAGCTTTATTCAAGGCGAACTATCAAGGGGTTCCCATTATAACCCAACCGTGTAAGGAACGCAAAATCCGGGAACATAATACCGATATGACGGAAACTAGGGCGGCAAGAGTGGAACAAAACACTAGGTGAGAGGCCGAGCCTTCCACCCTTTACCAAGTATATGGATGCATTAAGATAACAAGATAATATAATGATATCCCAACAAGTAAATAATGTTCCAACAAGTAACGGTCTCCAATCTTCACCTGCAACTAGCAACGCTATAAGAGGGGCTGAGCAAAGTGGTAACATAGCCAATCAACGGTTTGCTAGGACATGGTGGGTTAGAGGTTTGACATGGCAATTTGGGAGGCATGATAAGCAAGTGGTAGGCATCGTAGCACAGGCATAGCAAAAGACCGAGCATCTAGCAAAAGCAAAGATAGAAGTGATTTCGAGGGTATGATCATCTTGCCTGCAAAGTTGTCAGAGTTGACTGGATCCTCGAAAGCAAACTCAACGGGCTCCTCGTTAGCGAACTCGTCTCCCGGCTCTACCCAAACAAGACAAACAAGCAAACGGAGCACAATCAACCACGTGCAAAGCTCAAACAACATGATGCAAACATGGTATGCTATGCGGGATGCGATATGCGATGCATATGCAAGATTTGACAAGAAATGAATGAACCTGGCCTCAACTTTGAAATCCAAGTGTGCCACTGGAAAGGTGAGATGATTTCACTTGAAAACGATATAAAGATCACCGGAATCGGAGTCACGGTTTGGAAATGGCAAGCAATTCAAATGTGGCATCGGTCTGCGATATACAGCAAGTAGCCATCTAAATGCAACAAGTTAAACATGCTACAGCACCCAAACATGGCAAAAAAACACATGGCAAGGATCCATTCATGATGCTTAACAAAAGATGAACACTGAGCTACGGCCAATTCATCCATTAACAGGTTCAAACAAGCATGGCAAAAATGCATTTGGTAAACAGATTTCAGACCTTGTGAAATTAACACTTGTGTGGAATTTCTGATCAGGTAGCACACTTTGGAGCATGAAAACTATATGCTACAGGGCCTGAACACGACAAAGTAAGGCATGGCATGGAGCTACTCAAAGAGCTTAACAAAAGTCCCTTAGTGACCTTGAGCCAAAAGAGATCAGAAAATACATTTGCAAGCATGTGAACATGGCAAAAACATAATCAGTTCTCAGACTTGGTGAAAACTGGAGCATGCAAAATCAGATATCAAGTAGGCATGTTTACGAGCTCGATGCACTCACTACAGAGCAAGTCATGACAATCTAATCATACACCCATCAAGAATGCACATTATACAAGCTAGACATGGCAAGAACAATAACATAGCATGCACGGATCAACTACAACATCCTCGGCAAAATCGCTAACAAGTAGACAATCTGCCCAGATTCACGAAATAGCAAAAGTAGAGCTCGATTGACTCAATCTAGGGTGCTCCATATTTGCAAACAAAGACATGGATGGATAGAGCACTACAATATTAACAAAACATCCTTACTGATCATCCTCAAAAGAGGCACGGATCACTAGGAAACAACATGAACATATGGCATATTGAGATAAACAAATCAAGGACTTAGTGGAATTGCTAAGTCCCTGAAATCAGCATTAACGAATGCACCACTTTGCAAGCTTGTGCTAGTCACCACACTCATCACAAAAAATACATGGGTTGCACCTCTGGAAAGATGGCAAAACATATAACAAAACACATGTAGAGCTCAGGGGCATATCATGCATACAATAATCATGGCAAAAATGACAAATATCTAATTGGAGGAGCCGATCTGACAATTATCCCAAATAGCACTCTTCCAACAGCATTTCGGGCATCAAAATGAACTCAAATGAAAATGATGCAATGAGATGAAATGATGTACTCTCTGAGATGAACATTTCGATATGCTATATGCCCAAAACGGAGCTACGGATGAGGAGTTACGGCACGGCGAACATAGCAAAATAATTAGGGTTAGGGACGAAAAAGTCAATCCCGAGATTTCGGATCTCAGATCCAGATCGGGACCTCGCCGGAGTTACTGTAGCAAGGCGCGATTTTTGAAGATGGTCGGCCGGAGACGACGAAGATGACGACGATGGAGGTGGCCGGACGGAGGAGAGGCCGCCGGGGAGGAGTCGCGACGGAGGGCGGCGGCCTCGGGCGGTGCTTGCGCGGCGGGGGCGGCGGACGGAGCTGCAGCAGCGGTCGCCGGTGACGAGGAAGTGCGGCGGCCGGCGAGGGGAAGTGCGGCGGCGCGAGGAGGCGCGGCGAGGTAGGTGGCGGCGGTGGGCGCGCGGGCCTCGGGGGCCGGCGATGGGCCAAGCGGGCCGGCAGCGCGGGGGCGGTGAGGCGCCATGTGGCGCTACGCCACTGGTGCGGGGCGGCGGCGCGATTTCGTCTGCCCGGGGCGGACGTGTCCGGCGGCGGCGCGATGAGATTTTTTAGGGTTTGGAAGGAGGGGATCCGGAATTTTTGAGGAGGGGTCTATATATAGAGGTAGAGGGAGCTAGGAGAGTCTAAATGAGGTGCGGTTTTCGGCCACGCGATCGTGATCGAACGCTCTAGATGATGGAGAGGGTTTTGGTGGGTTTTGGGCCACTTTGGAGGGGTGTTGGGCTGCAACACACACGAGGCCTTCTCGGTCCCTCGGTTAACCGTTGGAGCATCAAACGAAGTCCAAATGGTACGAAACTTGACAGGCGGTCTCCCGGTAGTAAACCAAGGCCGGTTGGCAAGTCTCGGTCCAATCCGGAAATGTTTAACCCTCACACGCGAAAGAAAGGTAGAAATGACCAACGGAGGAGAACGGAGCGCCGGAATGCAAAACGGACAACGGGGAAAATGCTCGAATGCATGAGACGAACACGTATGCAAATGCAATGTACATGATGACATGATATGAGATGCATGACAACGATAACAACACATGGAGACAAAAACCCGAACCTGAGAAAATAAAATAACTTAGCGCCGGAAACGGCAAGAGTTGGATTACATATTAGGTAAATCATATCCGGGGTGTTACAACACTCCACCACTACGAAAGGATCTCGTCCTGAGATCTAGGACTGAAAGAACGCCGGGTACTCAGAATGGAGGTGATCCTCGCGTTCCCAGGTGGCTTCACGGTCGGAATGGTGTGACCACTTGACTTTGAGGAATTTGATTGACTTATTGCGAGTCTTGCGTTCAGTCTCTTCAAGAATAGCAACGGGGTGCTCACGATAAGAGAGATCTTCTTGGAGCTCAATGTATTCGAAGTTGACGGTGCGGTCAGGAGTCTTGAAGCACTTGCGGAGCTGAGAGACATGGAACACGTCATGCACATTTGCAAAGTTTGAAGGAAGCTCGAGTTGATAGGCGAGATCGCCTCTCTTGCTGACGATCTTGAAAGGTCCCACGTATCTAGGGGCAAGCTTCCCTTTGATACCGAAGCGACGAGTACCTTTCATTGGAGAGACGCGGAGGTAAACATGATCTCCGATCTCGAAAGCCAAATCACTGTGCTTACTATCATAGTAGCTCTTCTGGCGGGATTGGGCTGCTTTGAGGTTATCTCGAATGACTTTACACATTTCCTCTGCCTCTGTGATTAAGTCATTTCCCAGAAGTTGACGTTCACCAGTTTCAGACCAGTTGAGAGGGGTACGGTACTTCCTGCCATACAGAATTTCGAATGGGGCCTTGCCTGAACTTGCTTGAAAACTATTGTTGTAGGAGAATTCAGCATATGGAAGACAATCCTCCCACTTCATGCCGAAGGAGATCACACAAGCCCTGAGCATATCTTCAAGAATCTGGTTGACACGCTCGACTTGCCTGCTAGTTTGAGGATGGAAAGCTGTGCTGAAGCGGATGTTGGTGCCCATGGCCTTCTGAAAAGAATCCCAAAACTTGGAGGTAAAGATGTTGCCACGGTCTGAAGAGATCACTTGTGGAATACCGTGCAGAGAGACAATTCGAGAGGTATAGAGCTCCGCCAATTGAGCTGCAGTGATAGACTCTTTGATAGGCAGAAAGTGAGCCACTTTAGTGAGTTTGTCGATGATAAGGAATATAGCATCATTGCCACGCTTGGACTTTGGAAACCCAATCACGAAGTCCATCTCAATGTGGTCAAACTTCCATTCTGGAATGGCAAGAGGTTGGAGGAGACCAGCTGGCCTTTGGTGTTCTTCCTTCACTCTTCTGCAGACATCACATTCATTCATGAATGGAGCAATCTCGCGCTTCATTCGAGTCCACCAATAAGCATGTTTGAGGTCCTGATACATCTTCGTGCTCCTAGGGTGGATGGAGAGGAGAGAATTGTGAGCCTCGTTCATTATCACTTTACGAAGGTCACCTTTGGGCACAACAATACGATCCTCGAAGAAGACAGTATCCTTGTCATCAAGGCGGTAGCACTTGTACTTGGGTTGACTCTTGGCAATCCCAATCTTCACCTTTTTCACCATAGCATCAAGAAGTTGAGCTTGGCGAATCTGGTCTTCCAAGGTAGGAGATACTTGAAGGTTGGCGAGGAAACCTTGAGGAACAACTTGCAGATTAAGTTTGCGGAAAGCTTCACAAAGCTCGGGTTGATAAGGCTTGAGAATCAGACTGTTGCAATAAGCCTTCCTGCTCAATGCGTCAGCAATCACATTGGCCTTGCCTGGAGTATACTCGATACTCGGATTATACTCTTGAATCATTTCGACCCATCGAGTCTGCCTGAGGTTGAGATTAGGCTGAGTGAAGATGTACTTGAGACTCTTGTGGTCAGTGAAAATGTCCACTTTTCTTCCCAATAAGAGATGTCTCCATGTCAAAAGAGCATGCACAACTACCGCCAACAAGAGGTCATGAGTGGGGTAGTTCTTCTCGTTGGGCTTCAACTGGCGAGAGGTATAAGCCACAACTTTCTTCTCTTGCGTCAACACTGCACCGAGACCTTGGAGAGAGGCATCGCAAAAGACCTCGTACGGTTTGGATTCATCAGGAGGAGTCAGAACTGGAGCAGTGACCAATTTCTCTTTCAAAGTGTTGAAAGCGATGTTACATTCCGGAGACCAAACGTACTTGACGTGCTTCTGGAGAAGATTTGAGAGAGGCTTCGTGATCTTAGAAAAGTTTTCAACGAATCTTCGACAGTAGCTTGCGAGACCGAGGAAGCTACGGAGTTGCTTCACGTTCTGAGGTGGTTCCCAATTCACAATTGCAGACACCTTCTCAGGATTCACCGCAATGCCCTTGGCAGAGATGATATGACCAAGATAAAGAACCTCATCAAGCCAAAATTCACACTTGGAGAACTTGGCGTAGAACTGGTGTTCCCTGAGCTTATCGAGTACCAAACGCAAGTGCTTGGCATGATCTTCCTTGTTCTTCGAAAAGACCAGAATGTCGTCGAGATATACCAAAACAAAGTCATTGGTGTAGGCATTGAAGATGAAGTTCATCATGCAAGAGAAAGTCGGAGGAGCGTTGACGAGGCCAAAAGACATGACAGTGTATTCATATGAACCATAGCTTGTCCTGAAAGCCGTCTTGGGAATATCTTGCTCACGGATTCGAATCTGATGATAACCCATGCAGAGATCAAGCTTGGAGAATACTTAGGCACCTTTGAGTTGTTCGAACAGCTCGTTGATGTTTGGAAGTGGGTATTTGTTCTTGATAGTCTTCTTGTTCAATGGACGATAGTCAACACAAAGTCGGTCCGTTCCATCCTTCTTCTTCGCCAAAAGAACACCACAACCCCACGGAGAAGAACTAGGTCGGATGAGACCCATTCGCTCTTGGATATCGAGTTGCTTCTTCAGCTCCTTCAACTCTTCAGGTTTGAGTTTGTAAGGACGCTTGCACACTGGTTCTGTGCCAGGCTCAAGATCGATGACGAATTCAACTGGCCCGTGCGGAGGCATTCCTGGAAGCTCTTCTAGAAAGACGTCTTGATATTCACAAACGACTGGAATCTGCGAGATAGCGTCCAGTTCACCCTTCTCATTGAGAGAAAACAGACGGATGGTATCATCACGAGCAGCAAAGACAATTACATCCTCAGAAGAATGAGTCAATTGAATCTGCCTGGCTGCACAATCAAGCTGAGCCTTGTGCTTGGAAAGCCAATCCATTCCGAGAATAAGATCAATATCCGAGTCACCAAGGACATTTGGAGAGGACAAGAACTTATAGTCACCCAAAGTGATAGTAACATCCGGAACGCATACTCGAGATGTCATTTGATAGGCCGGAGAGACAATAGCCAACGGTTTCGACAACACTTGAGTAACAAAATCATGCTTAGATGCAAAAGGTCTCGAGATGAAACAATGTGATGCACCAGTGTCAAAAAGAACTCTTGCAGGAATATCGTTAACAGGAAGGTTACCCATGATGACATCTGACGAGTCCTCTGCCTGAGCTGCATTCACCATGTTAACCTTGGCGTACTTGGGGTTATGCTTGACCATAGCTGTACTTGCCGATCTCACAGGAGGAGGAGGAGGGAGGCGCCTCTGATTGAAGCATTTGTTGGCATAGTGACCCTTCTGTTGGCACTTGTTGCACGTGACTTCTGAAAGCGGACGGTGATACGGAGCACTCGATCTTGGAGCTTGAGACGAAGTCTTGTTCTGAAAGCCAGGGTTGGGTGGGTGGGAAGATCCACTGCCACCTTTGCTCTTCTGCTGATACGGCTGACGGAACGGAGGAGGAGGAAGCCAATACTTTTGCTTCTTGGCCACTTGAGTAGAGGAAGAAGGAGTAGCATCTCTGACTCGCTTCTTGGAAGCATCACACTTCAGTTGGGCAGCCTCTTGCTTCAATGCCATGTTGTAGAACTCATCGTACCTCAAGGGCTCAAAGAGAACAAGAGCTAGCTGGATTTCTTCTCTGAGACCACCCCTGAACTGGTATATCATGCTCTTCTCATCAGGGACATCCTGCTTATCAAAGCGGGTGAGCTTCTGAAACAACTTGTTGTAGTCATAGATAGACAAAGAGCCTTGCTTCAGGTTGCGGAATTCCTCATGCTTGCTTTCAACCACGCTCTGGGGAATATGATGAGCTTTGAAATCTTGACGGAATTCATCCCAGGTAATCACACGGCCTCCTCTGGAATCTTTGTACTGCTGGAACCACTCTGCAGCTTGGTCTTTGAGTTGGAAGGAAGCGAACTTAACAAAGTCCTCAGGCCTGATGTTACTGCACTTGAAATGCTTGCACAAGTCCACAAGCCAATCGTCAGCGTCAGTTGCCTCAACACAATTGCTGAAAGTCTTTGGCCCGTTAGCAAGGAACTGGTTGAGTGTAGCAAAGTGATTCTGATTGTTGCCTTGGTTGCCTTGGTTTGCTTGGTTACGCTCTTGAATAATTTGCATGATCAACTGCGTGTTTGCATTGGTTGCGGCCATCACAGCTTGCCATGCCTCCGGAGGAGGTGGAGGTGGTGGCAGATCAGGATTCGGAGTTGTGCGCGTTGGAGGAGCCATCCTGAAGAGGTTGACATCCATTAGCACATTGATAGACAAATATTGGAGCTGAATCCAACGGAATGAAAATTGCAACATATAGTCTTCACATCCGAACATAAGAACGAATGCATTCCAATTGAAATGGTCACATATCCATAAATTGAGAAGCCACTTAGAATTTAGGTAGAGGAATAAAACAACAAGGTATGGATCAAGAACGAATACTCGGTAAGAAATCCCAATCTCAAACCAAATAAACGTGGAAGAAGAACTAGAGCTACAAGAATTCTCACCTATGAAACTCCCGAACCTTTCCAGTTATGCAATCAGGTGTTGGGGATATAGGGGAAGCATAATATCTCACCCAAATCTAGCAAATCCTACATCCAGCTGTATCCATCCTTCAACACATAACCGAGAAAAACTTCGGAAACCATCTACCTCAACCTTCGAAAAGCATCCGTTATACAAGTTATGGCAATACTCCCGAACTCCCGCCCCAGTACTGGGTGGCGTCGAGGTTATCTCACCAACGAACTGCATAAAAGAGATTTTCGATGTCGGCGTACTAAACTCAGGTATTCCAGAACTGCAACGATAAAATTGTGACGACAACACCTCGGAGCTCAACTCCACGGCACACTGCCACAACCCCTAAAGACAGGAGGCACCAAGAACAATGTTCTCGTCACAAAACCATCGGAACGATTCCAAGATACCCGCGTGATCCTAAAAAAATTTAGTAAAATTTGAGAAGAGAAGAGTCAAAACTCTACGTCAGGATGCCTTACCAGAGCGATGAAGGGACTGGGAAGTAAAAAGAATTCCTAAACCCTCCGATATATAATTCCTAAATGACTCAAAATATTTTTCTAGACTCGACAACGGCTGCTAAAAATGATCAAGCAGTGGGGGATCCTAAGGTCGGGGAAGGCTCTGATTACCAACTTGTAACGCCCTCGATGCGGCTATATCTCCTACGTGTCGAAGCACGACTTAGAGGCATAACCGCATTGAAAGCAATGTCGCAAGTTAGGCAATCATCACAACATCCCATGTAATATAAATAATAAAAGGGGAAGGAACATAGTTGGCTTACACTCGCCATGTCAATCAAAGTACATAAATAGCATTACATCATCCAATCACTCATGGCCCGACTACGGCGCCAAAATAAAAGATCAACCCAACATGCGACACGGTCCCGATCGCCCCAACTGGGCACCACTACTGATCATCAGGGAAAGACACATAGTAATGGCGTGAGTCCTCGTCGAACTCCCACTTGAGCTCAAGCGCGTCATCTAGAACGGAGTCATCAGGCCCTGCATCTGGTTTGGAAGTAATCTGTGAGCCACAGGGACTCAGCAATCTCGCACCCTCGCGATCAAGACTATTTAAGCTTATAGGTAAGGCAAGGTAAATATGTGGAGCTGCAGCAAGCGACTAGCATATATGGTGGCTAACCTGTTCGCAAAAGAGAGCGAGAAGAGAAGGCAAAGCGCGAACGAATAACTAGAGAACAACCTGCGGCAAGCATTACTCCAACACCGTGTTCACTTCCCGGACT
>NC_053025.1:87768813-87790515 GCF_003073215.2 Triticum urartu | reverse complement strand
AAGAGTGGAACAAAACACCAGGCATAAGGCCGAGCCTTCCACCCTTTACCAAGTATATAGATGCATTAATTAAATAAGATATATTGTGATATCCCAACAAGTAAACATGTTCCAACAAGGAACAACATCTCCATGTTCCAACAAGGAACAAACTTCAATCTTCACCTGCAACTAACAACGCTATAAGAGGGGCTAAGCAAAGCGGTAACATAGCCAATCAACGGTTTGCTAGGACAAGGTGGGTTAGAGGCTTGGTTCAACAATATAGGAGGCATGGTAAGCAAGTGGTAGGTATCGTAGCATAGGCATAGCAAAAGAGCGAGCAACTAGCAAGCAAAGATAGAAGTGATTTCGAGGGTATGGTCATCTTGCCTGAAATCCCGCAAGGAAGAAGAACGAGTCCATGAAGAAGATAAACGGACGTAGTCAACGGATCCTCATAACACGACGTTATCGGAACCAACCCGAAGAAGCAACACCGGAAAAGGAGCAAACAACATAGTAAACAACCAACACATGAACATGGCATGATACACAATCAAGTATGATGCATGTCCAGTTTAATGAAGCATGGCATGGCAACATGCACAAACAATCCTATAAATTAAGTGGAGCTCAATATGCAACTCCGTTGCATATTGACGGAACACCACATACCTTATTTAGTTCTCTCTCGTTTATGTACTCAACAAGATTAAATGTTGTTAGCATGGCAAGAGGTGAAACATGATGAAACCATCTAATCTAGGCAAGTTTAAATGAGGCCGGAACAACAAAATGACAAGTCCGGAAACTCCTCATATGCATAGATTAGGTTTGGTACTGTTCTGCCCTAAACACAATTTTAAAATTGTTAAACATGCAAAGTAAGGTCACCATGATAAACTAGGCATTTTTCCACCCCATTTACATATAAAGTTTATTAAAATTTGGAGCTACGGTTAATTAGTTATGAATTAAAGCATTTTAACATGGCATAGGAGCAAATTTAATCAAACAACATTTTAAACATTTCAAACATAGATGAAAGTTGGATATTATGAATCTAGACAAAATTCTAAGCAAGTTTCATATATAATTTATTTAGATCCGATGCACGGTTGTGAAGTTATTAAATGCATGAAACTAGGGGGGCTTTCTATAAAACTGCAATTCTCTGGAAATTAGCTAAATTCACAGAGACTGGAAAAAAACATCCACGGGCTGAAACTGGTGCAAGTCTGGGCCAACTGGAAAAAAACAAAAGGGACGCTTCTGGGGGGGCGTCTCACCATGGGCCAAGGCCTAGTTCGGGCGAGACGGCAGGCTTAAGCTGGGCCTGGGAGAGGCCGCTGGGTCAACGTGAGGCGCAGCGGAGGCGCTGGCTGCGTGCGCTCTACGTGTCTCTGAAGAAAACGGCAGCAGCAGGTCGAGGCAGCCCGGCAGGGGACAGGCGCGGCGGCAGCTGGTGCTTCCGGCGACACACAACGACGGGACGGCCACCGGATGTGAGGCGAGGTCGTCAGGGACCGATTCCCGGCAGTGGGCGGGGGATCCGGCGAGGCAAGGTCTTGGCGGCGTCGACAGCAAGAACGAGCACACGGGGTGGCGAGGAACTTGGCGGGGCGGCGAAGGCAGAGACTCGTTCGATGCAGAGGCGAAGCAGCAGTCTCAAGGTTCGGAGAGGACGCGAGGATTCAGGCGGGGATGGACGCCGACGACGCGGACGAGGCGAAGGCCTCCGGCGAAGAAGCTCCAGGCGGCGGCGCTGCAAGATCGGGGACGTGAGCGTCCAAGGCGTCGGGTCTCTGCTGGAGAAGGGAGAGGCGAGAGAGATTAGAGAGGTTGAGAGACAGGAGCACGGCGAGCAAATGAAGGGAAGGCAGGGGCATGGCGACCTGGTCCTCTGTGGCCTAGCTGACCGTGGTGGTGGTGAGGCACAACTCCGGTGGGCTGGGCAAGGGGTTTCTGCTCCGGCGATATACGGCGGGGCCATGGCGCTCGGCTCAGGAAGGGCACGGGAGGAGGTTGCGCCGACGAGCTTCCCGGTGACTGGAAGGATTTTTTTGGGTGGCTGCGAGTGATGGGGATCGAGGAGGGACATGGGGGAGCGCTGGTTGGTGGAGAAGGGGATCTGGGAGGATCCCGATGAGAGAGTGGCGGCGGGTGAGGAAAAAGAGGGAGTTGGTCTAGGGTTAGGCTAATATATATAGCGAGTAGGATAGGTTAGGGACTATCTCGTCCCTCCGATCGTAATCGGACGAACGAAAAAAATATGTTAGGAAGTCCAATTAACAAAACGGAGACGTTTTGTAGATGTTTGGGGTTGATCCGGACACAGCGGTAACGACTGGCCGGGTCGGGTCCGGGACAGATTTCGGACGCGTGTGCGAGGAGTTTGATGCACTGTGCAGAGAGGGTTTCGGACCGAGCGGTCGCATCGGACAACTCCGGAAGCGAAGAGGGGAAGGAGGATGGACTAGGTGGGCTGCAGGTGGGTTGTGAAAAATGGGTTGGACTGAGATGAGAGGGGAGGAGTGCAACCCAGCAACTGTTTCCGGAGACCGAAAACATCTGACGTTTGACCGGCTATATTGCCGCTATAGTTTAACGGTTGGGCTATCAGATGAACTCCGAATGCGATGAAACTTGACAGGCGGTCTATCTACACTATAATAAGACCACAAGCCAACTTTCATCCCATTCCGAGAACATTTTCCAGCCACTTATAAAATAATATTTCGGACATGCCGCGGGCGCGTGCAAGTGTGCCTGGGCTCAGAACAAACAACGGACGGAACGAGGAGACCGGGACGGATGCAAGTTTTGAAAACATGATGATGCAATGCGGATGATGACATGATGAAATGCAACACGCAAGCAAAAGACATGGCAACACCAGCGAATAACTGGAAGACACCTGGCGCAACGGTCTCGGGGCGTTACAACACTCCACCACTACGAGAGGATCTCGTCCCGAGATCTAGGATGGCACCGGAGGGGAAATGGGAGAGAAAAAGAAGAGGTGAGGTGAAACTATGTTGCTTCTCTGACAAACGAGTGAAACCAAAGAACCTTGCGAGGTTGAACAAATTCGAGAAAAGAATACAACGAAGGTGAACAAAGTCGAAAACACTCCGTTAGAAAAGAGGGACAAAGAACATTGCGAAAAAACCTTGAGGTTGAAGGGCAAGATATATATTGAAACCACTCCGGTTAAAACAAGATAGAGAAGGATTAAGAATGATATAATTTGGACAGCACTCCGACTGTAAACGGAAGGAATTGAACATGAATTTGACAAGATGAGGGGATACTTGATGAAAACAACAATACACTGCCTCCGGAACTATTGAAAGAATGGCACAATGGGTAAGAACGATTTCAGGCGACACTCCGGTTGAGAAGGGAGGCAAAAACTTGACAGGATGGGAAGAACTCGAAAAGCGGGCACGACACTCCGGTTAAAAGGATAAGGACGAAAAGAACATGATCCTGACAAAACAAGAAGATGGGTTGCAGAGAGCAACATCACAATGCCTCCGGAACGCAGGGAAACAAGATTTTGAGAGAGCACGGTTACAACCAAATGCTAGAATGGAGTTGTTCGAAAACCAACAACGAAAAGAATAAGCTTGATATGGTCTTATGGAATACATCTCAAATTATGAGGTGACAACCTGCCACTCACGGGAAAAATAATTGGATTGATATGAACAAGGAGACGAGAAAATATTTCACCGGGAGGGTAAAAGAAGAACTTGGTTCACTTATGAGCACCATAGATAGCAACAATCCTTAGGGAAGGCTTTAGGTGAAACATGACACAAGATAGCTCCAACTAGTTGGTTGGTGAATTTATAATACCTCATTCTTAATAACATGTGAATCATGAAACATGAACTCAAATTATCAAGAATGACATAATACCACCTCCAATGATTCGGAAGAAAGAATTGCACTCCGGATAGCAAGATGAAGAAAAACTTGAGCTTCTTAGCAAAGAATGTCGATGAACACTTCGAGAAGGAATTAAATCCTTGATGAATCCATCATGTAGAACCTTCATGAAGAACTCCAAAAAACAAAAGGAAGATCAAACGGAAGGAAAGAGAAGTTGAAAAACACAAGGTGAAACCTTGCAATGATTAGATGGACCTTCGAGATGATATATTTGAGAGAGCATGGAACTCCGGAAAAGAAAAGATGAAACAATATAAACCGAGAATTTGGTGAACCTCCGGAATAAGGAATTAAATCACTTGGATGAAACAATAATAAGAATTACATTATGCTTATCCTTCACCAATTCAAATTGATGACAAGCAATGGATTTTGGCATACTACTTATTCTCGTAGAAAATATTAAGAGAGATATAACATAAACTTGGGAAGATCTTCAACGAACCACTGTAAGAATTGAAACAACAAATAAATTGATATGATAAATGAAGGAAGAAGAATCTTGAGCGAACCACCGTAAGAATTAAAAATGAACAAAGAAAAGATAAGGAAGACACCGAGAAGAATTAGTAATTGAACGAAGATGCTTGAGAGAATTTAGATACATGAGAACGAAGAGATCACGAGCTGATAAGAGAATACTTGAATGATGCACCGGTATGATTTGGAGAACGAGAGTTAAAAGCTGGAATGAATAAATCTAAGATGATGGGCTCCTGATGATCAAACTGAAGAGACTCTTGAATTGCGCCGGATGGGTGAAAAGAATTGTCACAATCGACAACAATTATGAGAGGATGGACTCGAACTAGAACCACAAATCTTTGAGAGAACGAATATGATTGGAGAGAAACTCTTCCTCGGTCTTCAACTGTTGAGAACGATGATGAGAAACACCACTGAGAATTTTTTTAGGCACTCCGGAAAGAAAATTGGAAAGGTTGAGCCAACGATGAAAAGAATTTGAAAGATCTTGGAGAAAGGCACTTGACTGATGATAAATCATTCTTACGTCAAACTTCGAAAAGAAATTTGAGGATAGCTCCGGGAAAATAAGAAGAGTCAGGTAAGATCCTGGGAAAAGACCTGTGGGTTAGGGCCCACTCAAAAGAAAACACCGTTGAATGCTTTGAAAGAGAGGTTGCACCAGTTGAATTAAATGACTTGAATGAGATAACAACCCCGAAATAGGTTGAACGGATCTTGAATGACAAGACGAGCCTTTTGAGATATCTTGAGCACTCCGGAACAATAGAATAGCGAGAGGTGAATGATAAAGAGGTGCACCGGTAAGAAAATGTATTGAAACGAGGAAAAAGGATATGATCCACAAAGATTGACTTGGTTCCACCGGAGAAGAAAAAGAATGAATAATGGTGAACTAGAAACTTCGTTAAAATCTTTATGAGCATCACCGGATAAGAACATTGAAGGAAAAGGATGGAGAGACTTCACATGAATAAGATGGCCACTAGATCAAGAAATTTGAATCCTTGAAGAAAAAAAGGTGGGTGGGTGGGAAAAACAAAGGCAACTTGGAGACGGATGAAACAAACACCGTTTAGAAAAAACCGAGAGGTGATCTTGCGATGTTAAAATGATCGGATCCACTTGAAGAGAAAACACGCCGGTGAAAAGGATTGACAAAACAATCTCGATTATCAAGAAGGATTAGTATTCACATAGGAATATGAGAACACCACTTAGGAAAAATGTATGGAATCAACATTTGACTTCGAAGCAACTCGAATACCACAACTCAAAACAAAAACAAAGGATTGGCTTGCAGAATAAGCCGGAACAAACATATGATAGAGATTTCGTCCGAAGTTTTCGTGGTGGGGTCTACACGGGCTCGATCGTACAGCACCATCATGTACAAGGCAGTGCACATGACATACGAAGCGTCCCCGAGTTGGCATAGCCAAGGACTCTTTAAGACACAACGAGACCACTGTAAAACTGACCGTGAATAGGCGGACCACTAGACGTCGAACCCCAATTTCATATCACACATCTGTTGGAAATATATCCTAAGAGCTACTTGAATTCCCACCTATGAAACTCCCGAACCTTTCCGGTTATGCAATCAGGTGTTGGGGATACAGGGGAAGCATAATATCTCACCCAAATCTAGCAAATCCTACATCCAGCTGTATCCATCCTTCAACACATAACCAAGAAACCTTCGGAAATCGTCTACCTCAACCTTCAAAAAGCATCCGTTATACGAGTTATGGCAATACTCCCGAACTCCCGCCCCAGTACTGGGTGGCGTCGAGGTTATCTCACCAACAACTGCATAAAAGAGATTTTCGATGTCGGCAAAACTAATCTTAGGTATTCCAGAACTGCAACGATAAAATTGTGACGACAAAACCTCGGAGCACAACTCCCCGGGACACTGCCACAACCCCTAAAGACAAGAGGCACCAAGAACAATGTTCTCATCACAAAACCATCGGAACGATTCCAAGATACCCGCGTGATCCTAAAAAAAATTAGTGAAATTTGAGAAGAGAAGAGTCAAAACTCTACGTCAGTATGCCTCACCAGAGCGATGAAGAGACTTGGGAGTAAAAAGAATTCCTAAACTCTCCGATATATAATTCCTAAATGACTCAAAACATTTTTTTCTAGACTCAAACTCGGCTGCCAAAAACGATCAAGCAACGGGGGCTCCTAAGGTCGGGGAAGGCTCTGATACCAACTTGTAACGCCCTCGATGCGGCTATATCTCCCACGTGTCGAAGGACGACTTAGAGGCATAACCGCATTGAAAGCAATGTCGCAAGTGAGGTAATCTTCGCAAACAACCCATGTAATACATAAGGGAAAGAGATACATAGCTGGCTTACACTCGCCACGTCAATCAAAGTACATAAATAGCATTACATCAACCAAACACTCATGGCCCGACTACGGCGCCAAAATAAAAGAAGAACCCCCAAATGCGACAAGGTCCCCGATCGACCCCAACTGGGCTCCACTACTGATCAACTAGAACGAAACAACACAAAGGACAAGATCTTCATCGAGCTCCTCCTGAACTTGGTTGCGTCATCTACACGGTCTCATCGGCACCTGCAAGCTGGTTTTGGAAGTATCTGTGAGTCATGGGGACTCAGCAATCTCACACCCTCGCGATCAAGACTATTTAAGCTTATGGGTAAGGTAAAAGGTATGGGTGGAGCTGCAGCAAGCGACTAGCATATATGGTGGCTAAACATACACAAATGAGAGCGAGAAGAGAAAGCAAAGCACGGTCGAAGAACTATGATCAAGAAGTGATCCTATAGCAACCTACGTCAAGCATAACTCCAACACCGTGTTCACTTCCCGGACTCCGCCGGAAAGAGACCATCACGGTTACACATGCAGTTGACTCATTTTAATTAAGTTAAGGTTCAAGTTATCTACAACCGGACATTAACAAATTCCCATCTGCCCATAACCGCGGGCACGGCTTTCGAAAGTTCAAATCCCTGCAGGGGAGTCCCAACTTAGCCCATGACAAGCTCTCACGGTCAACGAAGGAATAGACCTTCTCCCAAGACATTCCGGTCAGACTCGGTATCCCGGTTCTACAAGACATCCTCGACAATGGTAAAACAAGTCCAGCAAGACCACCCGATGCGCCGACATCCCGATAGGAGCTGCACATATCTCGTTCTCGGGGCAACACCGGATAAGCAATCCATACAACTAAAACCAGCCCTCGAGTTTCCCCGAGGTGGCGCTGCAAGGGGCTCTAGTTTGGACCAACACTTAGACAAGCACTGGCCCGGGGGGGTTTAAAATAAAGATGACCCTCGGGATGCGCGACTCCCAAGGGAAAAAGGCTAGGTGGCGAATGGTAAAACCAAGGTTGGGCCTTGCTGGAGGAGTTTTATTCAAAGTGAACTATCAAGGGGTTCCCATTATAACCCAACCGCGTAAGGAATGCAAAATCCGGGGACATAACACCGATATGACGGAAACTAGGGCGGTAAGAGTGGAACAAAACACCAGGCATAAGGCCGAGCCTTCCACCCTTTACCAAGTATATAGATGCATTAATTAAATAAGATATATTGTGATATCCCAACAAGTAAACATTTTCCAACAAGGAACAACATCTCCATGTTCCAACAAGGAATAACTTCAATCTTCACCTGCAACTAACAACGCTATAAGAGGGGCTAAGCAAAGCGGTAACATAGCCAATCAACGGTTTGCTAGGACAATGTGGGTTAGAGGCTTGGTTCAACAATATAGGAGGCATGGTAAGCAAGTGGTAGGTATCGTAGCATAGGCATAGCAAAAGAGCGAGCAACTAGCAAGCAAAGATAGAAGTGATTTCGAGGGTATGGTCATCTTGCCTGAAATCCCGCAAGGAAGAAGAACGAGTCCATGAAGAAGATAAACGGACGTAGTCAACGGATCCTCATAACACGACGTTATCGGAACCAACCCGAAGAAGCAACACCGGAAAAGGAGCAAACAACATAGTAAACAACCAACACATGAACATGGCATGATACACAATCAAGTATGATGCATGTCCAGTTTAATGAAGCATGGCATGGCAACATGCACAAACAATCCTATAAATTAAGTGGAGCTCAATATGCAACTCCGTTGCATATTGACGGAACACCACATACCTTATTTAGTTCTCTCTCGTTTATGTACTCAACAAGATTAAATGTTGTTAGCATGGCAAGAGGTGAAACATGATGAAACCATCTAATCTAGGCAAGTTTAAATGAGGCCGGAACAACAAAACGACACAAGTTCCGGAAACTCCTCATATGCATAGATTTTTGGTTATGGTACTGTTCTGCCCTAAACACAATTTTAAAATTGTTAAACATGCAAATTAAGGTCACCATGATAAACTAGGCAATTTTTCCACCCCATTTACATATAAAGTTTATTAAATTTGGAGCTACGGTTAATTAGTTATGAATTAAAGCATTTTAACATGGCATAGGAGCAAATTTAATCAAACAACATTTTAAACATTTCAAACCATAGATGAAAGTTGGATATTATGAATCTAGAACAAAATTCTAAGCAAGTTTCATATATAATTTATTTAGATCCGATGCACGGTTGTGAAGTTATTAAATGCATGAAACTAGGGGGGCTTTTCTATAAAACTGCAATTCTCTGGAAATTAGCTAAATTCACAGAGACTGGAAAAAAACATCCACGGGCTGAAACTGGTGCAAGTCTGGGCCAACTGGAAAAAAACAAAAGGGACGCTTCTGGGGGGGCGTCTCACCATGGGCCTCGAGCGGCAGGCTGCTGGGCCTGGGAGAGGCCAGCAGCGGAGGCGTGGTGCGTGGTCACGAGTCGAACAGTGGCGGCGGCAGCTGGTGCTTCCGGCGACACACAACGACGGGACGGCCACCGGATGCGAGGCGAGGTCGTCAGGGACCGATTCCCGGCAGTGGGCGGGGGATCCGGCGAGGCAAGGTCTTGGCGGCGTCGACAGTAAGAACGAGCACACGGGGTGGCGAGGAACTTGGCGGGGCGGCGAAGGCAGAGACTCGTTCGATGCAGAGGCGAAGCAGCAGTCTCAAGGTTCGGAGAGGACGCGAGGATTCAGGCGGGGATGGACGCCGACGACGCGGACGAGGCGAAGGCCTCCGGCGAAGAAGCTCTAGGCCGCGGCGCTGCAAGATCGGGGACGTGAGCGTCCAAGGCGTCGGGTCTCTGCTGGAGAAGGAAGAGGCGAGAGAGATTAGAGAGGTTGAGAGACAGGAGCACGGCGAGCAAATGAAGGGAAGGCAGGGGCATGGCGACCTGGTCCTCTGTGGCCTAGCTGACCGTGGTGGTGGTGAGGCAGAGCTCTGGCGGGCTGGGCAAGGGGTTTCTGCTCCGGCGATATACGGCGGGGCCATGGCGCTCGGCTCAGGAAGGGCACGGGAGGAGCTTGCGCCGACGAGCTTCCCGGTGACTGGAAGGATTTTTTTGGGTGGCTGCGAGTGATGGGGATCGAGGAGGGACATGGGGGAGCGCTGGTTGGTGGAGAAGGGGATCTGGGAGGATCCCGATGAGAGAGTGGCGGCGGGTGAGGAAAAAGAGGGAGTTGGTCTAGGGTTAGGCTAATATATATAGCAAGTAGGATAGGTTAGGGGCTATCTCGTCCCTCCGATCGTAATCGGACGAACGAAGAAAATATGTTAGGAAGTCCAATTAACAAAAGGAGACATTTTGTAGATGTTTGGGGTTGATCCGGATACAGCGGTAATGACTGTCCGGGTCGGGTCCGGGACAGATTTCGGACGCGTGTGCGAGGAGTTCGATGCACTGTGCACAGAGGGTTTCGGACCGAGCGGTCGCATCGGACAACTCCGGAAGCGAAGAGGGGAAGGAGGATGAACTAGGTGGGCTGCAGGTGGGTTGTGAAAAATGGGTTGGACTAAGATGAGAGGGGAGGAGTGCAGCCCGGCAACTGTTTCCGGAGACCGAAAACATCTGACGTTTGACCGACTATATTGCCGCTATAGTTTAACGGTTGGGCTATCAGACGAACTCCGAATGTGATGAAACTTGACAGGCGGTCTATCTACACTATAATAAGACCACACGCCAACTTTCATCCCATTTCGAGAACATTTTCTGGCCACTTATAAAATAATATTTCGGACATGCCGCGGGCGCGTGCAAGTGTGTCTAGGCTCAGAACGAACAACGGACGGAACGAGGAGACCGGGACGGATGCAAGTTTTGAAAACATGATGATGCAATGCGAATGATGACATGATGTAACGCCCCGAGACCGATGTGCCAGGTGTCGTCCAGTTATTCATTGTTGTTTGCCTTGTCATTGCTTGCGTGTCATGCATTGCATATCATGTCATCATGTGCATTTTCATTTGCATACATGTTCGCCTCATGCATCCGAGCATTTTCTCCGTTGTCCGTTTTGCATTCCGGCGCTCCGTTCTCCTCCGGTGGTCATTTCTACCTTTCTTTCATGTGTGGGGTTAAAACATTTCTGGATTGGACCGAGACTTGCAAGCGGCCTTGGTTTTTTACTACCGGTAGACCGCCTGTCAAGTTTCGTATCATTTGGACTTCGTTTGATACTCCAACGGTTAACCGAGGGACCGAAAAGGCCTCGTGTGTGTTGCAGCCCAACACCCCCCAATTTTGGCCCAAAACCACCAAACTCTGCTCCATCACTAGAGCGTCGATCACGATGCGCGTGGCCGAAAACCGCACCTCATTTGGACTCTCCTAGCTCCCTCTATGCCTATTTAAAACACCCCCCGAAATTCGGATCTCCTTCCTCCCCGAAACCCTAGATTCTCCTCCGCCCGCCGCCGGACACGTCCGGACGGAACCGGAGACGCGTCCGCTCCGCCGCCCGCAGCCACTCCGGAGCCGCCACGTGGCACCCGCCACCTCGCCGCGCCGCGGGCCGGGGAGCCCGGAGCCGGCCCGCGGCCTGAATCGCCCGCGCCGCCACCTCCCTCGCACCGACGCCCCACCGCTGCGCCCGCCCGCCGTCGGCCATCGCCGCCCCGGGGCCCGCGCCCCTCGCCGACGCCCGCTCGCCCGCGCCGCCCGAGGCCCCCCCGCCGGCCGCCGCCGCCACCTCCGCTGCCCAGATCCGGCCGCCGGGAGTGGCCGGATCCACCTCTCCCGCGGCCTCCCCGCCCACTTCTTCGAGCTCGCTGGAGCCGCTGCCGCCTCGCCGGAGTTCTCGGTTCGCGTGCGTGAACAGTAACCCTAGATCTCGGAGGGTTTGAATTTCTCTAAGTCCCTGATATTTTCAGTCCAAGTGCTCATGTTCATGGACCCCGTAACTTTGCGTCTGTAGCTCCGATTCATGCATATAGCATATCAAAATGTTCATCTCAGAGAGTGCATCATTGTTCCATTGCATCAATTTTCATTGGGTTCATCTTGATGACCCGAAATGCTGTAGAAGAGGGCTACTGAGATTAATTGTCAGATCTGCTACTCCATTTGCATATTTGTCATTTTTGCCATGATTATTGTGTGCATGATATGCCCATGAGCTCTACGTATGTTTTGTTAAGGGTTTTGCCATCTTTCTAGAGGTGCAACCCATGTATTTTTGTGATGTGTGTGGTGACTAGTTCAAGCTTGCGAAGTGAGGCACTTGGTAGTGCTGATTTCAGGGGCTTAGTAATTTCACTAAGTCCTTGATCTGTTTATTTCATATGGCCATATGTTCATGTTGTTTCCTAGTGATCCGTGCCTCTTTTGAGGATGATCAGTAAGGATGTTTTGTTAATCTTGTAGTGCTCTATCCATCCATGTCTTTGTTTGCATTTGTGGAGCACCCTAGCTTGAGTCAATCGAGCTCTACTTTTGCTACTTTGTGAATCTGGGCAGATTGTCAACTTTTTTGCAATTTTGCCGATGATGTTGTAGTTGACCCGTGCATGCTATGCTATTGTTTTTTCCATGTCTAACTTGCATTTTGTGTGTTCTTAATAGATGTATGATTAGCTTTACATGTCTTGCTCCGTAGTGAGTGCATCGAGCTCGTAAACATGCCTACTTGAGATCTGTTTTTAGCATGCTCCAGTTTTCACTAAGTCTGTGATCTAATTATGTTTTTGCCATGTTCACATGCTTGCAATTGTATTTTGTGATCCCTTTTGGCTTAAGGTCACTAAGGGACTTTTGTTAAGATCTTTGAGTAGCTCCATGCCATGCTTTACTTTGCCATGTTCAGGTCCTGTAGCACATAGTTTTGTTGCTCCGAAGAGGGCTACCTGATCTGAAATTCCAGACAAGTGTTGATTTCACTAAGTCTGAGATCTGTTTGTCATATGCATTTTTGCCATGCTTGTTTGAACCTGTTATTGGATGAATTGGCCGTAGCTCAGTGCTAGACTTTTGTTAAGCATCTTGTATGCATCCCTGCCATGTATTTTTTTGTCATATTTGGGTGCTGTAGCATGTTCATCTCATTGCATTTAGATGGTTACTTGCTGTAAATCGCAGACGGGTGTCATATTTGTTTTGCTTGCCATTTCCAAACCGTAACTCCGATTCCGACGTTATTTATATCGTTTTCAAGCGATTTCATCTCGTCTTTCTAGTGGCACACTTGGATTTCCAAGTTGAGGCCAGGATCTTGCTTTTCCTGTCACATCTTGCATATGCATCCCGCATCGCATCCCGCATAGCATACCATGTTGCATCATATTGGTTGATCCTTGCACGTGGTTGATTGTGTCCTTATTGTTTCTTTCTCTTGTTTGGGTAGAGCCGGGATACAAGTTCGCTAACGAGGAGCCCGTTGAGTTTTCTTTCGAGGATCCAGTCAACTCTGACAACTTTGCAGGCAAGATGATCATACCCTCGAAATCACTACTATCTTTGCTATGCTAGATTTGCTCGCTCTTTTGCTATGCCAATGCTACGATGCCTACCACTTGCTTTCAAGCCTCCCAAATTTCCATGTCAAACCTCTAACCCACCATGTCCTAGCAAACTGTTGATTGGCTATGTTACCGCTTTGCTCAGCCCCTCTTATAGCATTGCTAGTTGCAGGTGAAGATTGGAGACCGTTCCTTGTTGGGATATTTATTTACTTGTTGGGATATCATTATTTTATCTTGTTATATTAATGCATCTATACACTTGGTAAAGGGTGGAAGGCTCGGCCTCTCGCCTAGTGTTTTGTTCCACTCTTGCCGCCCTAGTTTCCGTCATATCGGTGTTATGTTCCTGTATTTTGTGTTCCTTACGCGGTTGGGTTATAATGGGAACCCCTTGATAGTTCGCCTTGTTTAAAGCTTTTCCAGCAATGCCCAACCTTGGTTTTACCATTTTCCACCTAGCCTCTTTTTCCCTTGGGTTTTCGGAGCCCGAGGGTCATCTTATTTAAACCCCCCTGGGCCAGTGCTCCTCTAAGTGTTGGTCCACCTGTCAGCTGCCGGTGGCCACCAGGGGCAACTCTGGGCTGGCCTACCCGTACCTAAGACAATCTGAGTGTGCCCTGAGAAAGAGATATGTGCAGCTCCTATCGGGATTTGTCGGCACATTTAGGCGGTGTTGCTGGTCTTGTTTTAACCTGTCGAAGTGTCTTGAAGAACCGAGGTACCGAGCCTGATCGGAACGTCTCGGGAGGAGGTCTATTCCTTCGTTGACCGTGAGAGCTTGTCATGGGCTAAGTTGGGACTCCCCTGCAGGGATTTGAACTTTCGAAAGCCGTGCCCGCGGTTATGGGCAGATTGGAATTTGTTAATGTCCGGTTGTAGATAACTTGAACCTTAACTTAATTAAAATGAATCAACTGAGTGTGTTACCGTGATGGCCTCTTCTCGGCGGAGTCCGGGAAGTGAACACGGTTTTGGAGTAATGCTTGCACAGGTTGTTCTCTAGTTTCTCGCTCGCGCTTTGCCTCCTCTTCTCGCTCTTTTTTGCGAACAGGATAGCCACCATATTTGCTAGTCGCTTGCTGCAGCTGCACTTATATTTACCTTACCTTACCTATAAGCTTAAATAGTCTTGATCGTGAGGGTGCGAGATTGCTGAGTCCCTGTGGCTCACAGATTACTATTACACCAGATGCAGGGCCTGATGATTCCGCTCCAGGTGATGCGCTCGAGCTCAAGTGGGAGTTCGATGAGGACTCTCAGCGTTACTATGTTTCCTTTCCTAACGATCAGTAGTGGTGCCCAGTTGGGGGTGATCGGGACCGTGTCGCATATTGGTTTATCTTTTATTTTGGCACCGTAGTCGGGCCATGAGTGTTTGGTTGATGTAATGTTATTTATGTACCTTGATTGACGTGGCGAGTGTAAGCCAACTATGTTATCTCCCCTTTATTATTATATTACATGGGATGTTGTAAAGATTACCTTACTTGCGACATATGCCTTCAATGCGATTATGTCTCTAAGTCGTGCCTCGACACATGAGAGCTATAGTCGCATCGAGGGTGTTACAAGTTGGTAATCAGAGCCTTCCCCGACCTTAGGAGCCCCATTGCTTGATCATTTTTAGCGGCCGAGTTGTGTCTAGAAAAATGTTTTGAGTCATTTAGGAATTATATATCGGAGAGTTAGGAATTGTTTTTACTTCCCAGTCTCCTCATCGCTCTGGTAAGGCATCCTGGCGTAGAGTTTTGACTCTTCTCTTCTCAAATTTCACTAAATTTTTTTTAGGATCACGCGGGTATCTTGGAATCGTTCCGGTGGTTTTATGATGAGAACATTATCTTGGTGCCTCCTGTCAGGGGTTTTGTGGAAGTGTCCCGGGGAGTTGAGCTCTGAGGTGTTGTCGTCATAATTTTATCGTTGCAGTTCTGGAATACCTGAGTTTAGTACGCCGATATTGAAAATCTCTTTTATGCAGTTCGTTGGAGAGATAACCTCGACGCCACCCAGTACTGGGGCGGGAGTTTGGGAGTATCGCCATAACTTGTATAACGGATGCTTTTCGAAGGTTGAGGTAGATGGTTTCCGAAGTTTTTCTTGGTTATGTGTTTAAGGATGGATACAGCTAGATGTAGGATTTGCTAGTTTGGGTGAGATATTATGCTTCCCCTGTATCCCCAACACCTGATTGCATAACCGGAAAGGTTCGGGAGTTTCATAGGTGGGAATTCTAGTAGCTCTAGTTCTTCTTCCACGGATATTGGTTTGAGATTGGGATTTCTTACCGATTATTCGTTCTTGATCCGTACCTTGTTGATTTATTTCTCTACCTTAATTCTACGTGGCTTCTCAATTTATGGATATGTGACCATTTCAAGAGGAATGCATTCGTTCATTTTGTTCGGATGTGAAGACTATATGTTGCAATTTTCATTCCGTTGGATTCAGCTTCAATATTTGTCTATCAATGTGCTAATGGATGTCAACCTCTTCAGGATGGCTCCTCCAACACGCACGACTCCGAATCCTGATCCGCCACCACCTCCACCTCCTCCAGAGGCATGGCAAGCTGTGATGGCCGCAACCAATGCAAACACACAGTTGATCATGCAAATTCTTCAAGAGCGCAATCAAGGCAACCAAGGGAACCAAGGCAACAATCAGAATCACTCTGCTACACTCAACCAGTTCCTTGCTAACGGGCCTAAGACTTTCAGCAATTGTGTCGAGGCAACCGATGCTGACGATTGGCTTGTGGATCTGTGCAAGCATTTCGAGTGCAGTAACGTTAGGCCTGAGGACTTTGTCAAGTTCGCTTCCTTCCAACTCAAAGATCAAGCTGCAAAATGGTTCCAGCAGTACAAGGACTCCAGAGGTGGACGTGTTATCACTTGGGATGAATTCCGTCAAGATTTCAGAGCTCACCATATCCCTCAGAGCGTGGTTGAAAGCAAGCGTGAGGAATTCCGCAATCTGAAGCAAGGCTCTTTGTCTGTCTATGACTACAACAAGTTGTTTCAGAAGCTTGCCCGCTTTGCCAAGCAGGACATCCCTAATGAGAAGAGCATGATATACCAGTTCAGAGGTGGTCTCAGAGAAGAAATCCAGCTCGCTCTTGTTCTCTTTGAGCCCTTGAGGTACGATGAGTTCTACAACATGGCACTGAAGCAAGAGGCTGCTCAGTTGAGGTGTGATGCTTCCAAGAAGCGAGCCAGAGATGTTACTCCTTCTTCCTCTACTCAAGTGGCCAAGCAGCAGAAGTATTGGCTTCCTCCTCCTCCGTTCCGTCAGCCGTATCAACAGAAGAGCAAAGGTGGCAGTGGATCTTCCCACCCACCCAACCCTGGCTTTCAGAACAAGACTTTGTCTCAACCTCCAAGATCAAGTGCTCCGTATCACCGTCCGCTTTTAGAGGTCACGTGCAACAAGTGCCAACAGAAGGGTCACTATGCCAACAAGTGTTTCAACCAGAGACGTCTCCCTCCTCCTCCTCCTGTCAGATCGGCAAGTACAGTTGTGGTCAAGCATAACCCCAAGCACGCCAAGGTCAACTTGATGAACGCAGCTCATGCAGAGGATTCGTCAGATGTCATCATGGGTAACCTTCCTGTTAATGATATTCCTGCAAAAGTTCTTTTTGACACGGGTGCATCGCATTGTTTCATCTCAAGACCGTTTTCATCTAAGCATGGTTTGGCTCTGCAAATTTTGCCTAGTCCATTAGCAGTTGTCTCTCCCGGTAGGCGCATGCATGCTAACTCCATTGCTCCGGATGTTACTATCACTTTGGGTGACTACAAGTTTCTATCTTCTCCTACGGTTCTTGGTGACTCGGATATTGATCTTATTCTCGGGATGGATTGGCTTTCTAAGCACAAGGCGCATCTTGATTGTGCAGCCAGGCAGATTCAATTGACTCATTCGTCTGAGGATGTAATTGTCTTTGCCGCTCGTGATGATACTATCCGTCTGTTTTCTCTCAATGAGAAGGGTGAACTGGATGCTATCTCGCAGATTCCAGTCGTTTGCGAATATCAAGACGTCTTTCCAGAAGAGCTTCGAGGAATGCCTCCGCACCAGCCAGTTGAATTCGTCATCGATCTTGAGCCAGGCACGAAACCTGTGTGCAAGCGTCCTTACAAGCTCAGACCTGAAGAGTTGAAGGAGCTGAAGAAGCAGCTCGATGTTCAAGAGAGAATGGGTCTCATCCGGCCTAGTTCTTCTCCGTGGGGTTGTGGTGTTCTTTTTGTGAAGAAGAAGAATGGAACGGACCGACTTTGTGTTGATTACCGTCCGGTGAACAAGAAGACCATCAAGAACAAATACCCACTTCCCAACATCAATGAGCTGTTCGAACAACTCAAAGGTGCCCAAGTATTCTCCAAGCTTGATCTCCGTATGGGGTATCATCAGATTCGTATCCGTGAGCAAGATATTCCCAAGACGGCTTTCCGGACAAGCTATGGTTCATATGAATACACTGTCATGTCTTTTGGCCTCGTCAACGCTCCTCCGACTTTCTCTCGCATGATGAACTTCATCTTCAACGCCTACACCAATGACTTCGTTTTGGTCTATCTCGACGACATTCTGGTTTTCTCAAAGAACAAGGAAGATCATGCCAAGCACTTGCGTTTGGTACTCGATAAGCTCAGGGAACATCAGTTCTACGCCAAGTTCTCCAAGTGCGAATTTTGGCTTGATGAGGTTCTTTATCTTGGTCATATCATCTCTGCCAAGGGCATTGCCGTGAAACCTGAGAAGGTGTCTGCAATTGTGAATTGGGAACCTCCTCAGAACGTGAAGCAACTCCGTAGCTTCCTCGGTCTCGCAAGCTATTGTCGAAGATTCATTGAAAACTTTTCTAAGATCGCGAAGCCTCTCTCCAATATTCTCCAGAAGCACGTCAAGTACGTTTGGTCTCCGGAGTGTGACATTGCTTTCAACACTTTGAAAGAGAAATTGATCACTTCTCCAGTTCTGACTCCGCTTGATGAATCCAAACCGTAGGAGGTCTTTTGTGATGCCTCTCTCCAAGGTCTTGGCGCAGTATTGATGCAAGAGAAGAAAGTTGTTGCTTATACCTCTCGCCAGTTGAAGCCTAATGAGAAGAACTACCCCACTCATGATCTCGAGTTGGCGGCAGTTGTGCATGCTCTTTTGACTTGGAGACATCTTCTATTGGGAAGAGAGTGGACATTTTCACTGATCACAAGAGTCTCAAGTACATCTTCACTCAGCCTAATCTCAACCTCAGGCAAACTCGATGGGTCGAAATGATTCAAGAGTATAATCCGAGTATCGAGTATACTCCAGGCAAGGCCAATGTGATTGCTGACGCATTGAGCAAAAAGGCCTACTGCAACAGTCTGATTCTCAAGCCTTATCAACCCGAGCTTTGTGAAGCTTTCCGCAAACTTAATCTGCAAGTTGTTCCTCAAGGTTTCCTTGCCAACCTCCAAGTCTCTCCTACCTTAGAAGACCAGATTTGCCAAGCCCAGCTTCTTGATGCTATGGTGAAAAAGGTGAAGATTGGGATTGCCAAGAGTCAACCCAAGTACAAGTGCTACCGCCTTGATGACAAGGACACTCTCTTCTTCGAGGATCGTATTGTTGTGCCTAAAGGTGACCTTCGTAAAGTGATCATGAACGAGTCTCACAATTCTCTCCTCTCCATCCATCCTGGGAGTACGAAGATGTATCAGGACCTCAAGCAGGCTTATTGGTGGACTCGAATGAAGTGCGAGATTGCTCAATTCGTGAATGAGTGTGATGTCTGCAGAAGAGTGAAGGCAGAACACCAAAGGCCAGCTAGTCTCCTCCAACCTCTTGCCATTCCAGAATGGAAGTTTGACCACCTTGAAATGGACTTTGTGACTGGGTTTCCTAAGTCCAAGCGTGGCAATGATGCTATATTCGTTGTCATCGACAAACTCACCAAAGTGGCTCACTTTCTGCCTATTAAAGAGTCGATCACTGTAGCTCAATTGGCGGAACTGTATACCTCTCAGATTGTCTCTCTGCACGGTATTCCTCAAGTGATCTCTTCAGACCGTGGCAGCATCTTTACCTCCAAGTTTTGGGATTCTTTTCAGAAGGCCATGGGCACCAGCATCCGCTTCAGCACAACTTTCCATCCTCAAACTAGCGGTCAAGTCGAGCGTGTCAACCAGATTCTTGAAGATATGCTCAGGGCTTGTGTGATCTCCTTTGGCATGAAGTGGGAGGATTGTCTTCCTTATGCTGAATTCTCCTACAACAACAGTTTTCAAGCAAGTTCGGGCAAGGCCCCATTTGCAATTCTGTATGGCAAAAAGTGCCGTACCCCTCTCAACTGGTCTGAAACCGGTGAACGTCAGCTTTTGGGTAATGACTTAATCATAGAGGCAGAGGAAATGTGCAAAGTCATTCGAGATAACCTCAAAGCAGCCCAATCCCATCAGAAGAGCTACTATAATAGTAGGCACCGTGATTTGGCTTTCGATATCGGAGATCATGTTTACCTTCGTGTCTCTCCTATGAAAGTTACTCGTCGCTTCGGTATCAAAGGGAAGCTTGCCCCTAGATACGTGGGACCTTTCAAGATTGTCAGCAAGAGAGGCGATCTCGCCTATCAACTCGAGCTTCCTTCAAACTTTGCAAATGTTCATGATGTGTTCCATGTCTCTCAGCTCTGAAAGTGCTTCAAGACTCCTGACCGCACCGTCAACTTCGAGGACATTGAGCTCCAAGAAGATCTTTCCTATCGTGAGCACCCAGTTGCTATTCTTGAAGAGACTGAACGCAAGACTCGCAATAAGTCAATCAAATTCCTCAAAGTCAAGTGGTCACATCATTCTGACCGTGAAGCTACCTGGGAACGCGAGGATCACCTCCGTTCTGAGTACCCGGTGTTCTTTCAGTCCTAGATCTCGGGACGAGATCCTTTCGTAGTGGTGGAGTGTTGTAACACCCTGGATATGACTTTCCCAATTTGTACTTCAACTCTTGCCGTTTCTAGCGTTAAGTTATTTTATTTTCTCGGGTTCGGGCTTTTGTCTCCATGTCTTGTTATCGTTGTCATGCATCTCATATCATGTCATCATGTGCATTGCATTTGCATACGTGTTCATCTCATGCAACCGAGCATTTTCCCCGTTGTCCGTTTTGCATTCCGGCGCTTCGTTCTCCTCCGGTGGTCATTTCTAGCTTTCTTTCGTGTGTGGGGATTAAATATTTCCGGACTGGACCGAGACTTGCCAAGCGGCCTTGGTTTACTGCCGGTAGACCGCCTGTCAAGTTTCGTATCATTTGGACTTCGTTTGATACTCCAACGGTTAACCGAGGGACCGAAAAGGCCTCGTGTGTGTTGCAGCCCAACACCCCTCCAATTTGGCCCAAACCCACCTAAAGATGGTCCATCATCTAGAGCGTTCGATCGCGATCGCGTGGCCGAAAACCGCACCTCATTTGGACTCTCCTAGCTCCCTCTATGCCTATATATAGACCCCTTCCCCGAAATCCCGGATCCCCTCCTTCTCTAACCCTAGATCCACCCCTCGCGCCGCGCCGGACATTGTCCGTCCGGGCCGGACGCGTCCGCGCCGCCACCGCCACCCAATTACGCACCGCCAAGTGTCCCTGTCCCGCCGCTCCATCGCGTGGCCCGGCGAGCCCGCGGGAGGCCCGCTCGAGCCTCCCACCGGGCCAGTGGCGCCGCCCCGCGCCGCCTCGTCCCTTCGCCGCCCGGCCGCCGCCTTCCCGTGCCCGGCACCCCTCCTCTCGCCGGCGGGAGCCAACTCCGGCGAGCTCCTCGCCGCGGCTCCCGGTCGCAGCCCCGCCGCCTAACTCCTCCGCCCCTCGTCGCCCCGGCCACCGGCGCCCGACGCCGCCGTTCCTCTTCCTCCGGCGAGCCGCGGCGAACTCCGGCGACTCCCCGGTGAACAGTGCCCCGGCCAACCTCGGTTCCCGTGCGCCGATCTGGATCCAGATCCGGTGAACAGTAAACCCTAGGTCGTTTTTTTCTTCTAGGTCCCTAAATTTTCAGATCCATGTGCTCCTGTTCATCAGGCTATATCTCCGCATCCGTAGCTCCGTTTTTGACATATAGCATATCAAAATGTTCAACTCAGAGAGTACATCATTTCATTCCATTGCATCATTTTCATTTGAGTTCATCTTGATGCCTGAAATGCTGTTAGAAGAGGGCTACTTGAGTTAATTGTCAGATCTGCTACTCCATTTGCATATTTGTCATTTTTGCCATGATTATTGTGTGCATGATATGCCCATGAGCTCTACGTATGTTTTGTTAAGGGTTTTTCCATCTTTCTAGAGGTGCAACCCATGTATTTTTGTGATGTGTGTGGTGACTAGTGCAAGCTTGCGAAGTGAGGCACTTGGTAGTGCTGATTTCAGG
>NC_053025.1:87757101-87767813 GCF_003073215.2 Triticum urartu | reverse complement strand
CCTGGATTAGGGGGTGTCCGGATAGGACTATACCTTCGGCCGGACTCCTGGACTATGAAGATACAAGATTGAAGACTTCGTCCCATGTCCTGAAGGGACTTTCCTTGGCGTGGAAGGCAAGCTTGGCGATACGGATATGTAGATCTCCTGCCATTGTAACCGACTCTGTGTAACCCTAGCCCTCTCCAGTGTCTATATAAACCGGAGGGTTTTAGTCCATAGGACGAACAACAATCATACCATAGGCTAGCTTCTAGGGTTTAGCCTCTCTGATCTCGTGGTAGATCTACTCTTGTACTACCCATATCATCAATATTAATCAAGCAGGACGTAGGGTTTTACCTCCATCAAGAGGGCCCGAACCTGGGTAAAACATCGTGTCCCCTGCCTCCTGTTACCATCCGCCTAGACGCACAGTTCGGGACCCCCTACCCGAGATCCGCCGGTTTTGACACCGACAGAACCTGATAAGGCGCCGGCTCGAGCATCCTGTCTAGCACTGGATTGGCCAAGCCTTCGGGAAGGGGGGCCGAACACCTGATCATCTTCGCCTTTGTAATCCAGTCCTAGTCAAAGAACGACTTTTCAGAATGATGTCATGATAAATAAAAGGACACCGTGTTCGGCCGTGGGATTACTTACTGATACGTCCATTTTGCATCATGCTTTTATATCGATATTTATTGCATTATGGGCTGTTATTTCACATTATGTCACAATACTTATGGCTATTCTCTCTTATTTTACAAGGTTTACATAAGGAGGGAGAATGCTGGCAGCTGGAATTCTGGGCTGGAAAAGGAGCAAATATTAGAGGCCTATTCTGCACAACTCCAAAAGTCCTAAAACTCCACGGAATACCTTATAATAAATAATGAAAAATCCTCACCAAATATGAACACCAAGGGGCCCACACCCTTTCCACGAGGGTGGGGGCGCGCCCCCTACCTTGTAGGCCCCCTGGTGGCTCTCTGATTACCATCTTCTCCTATATGAAGTCTTTCGTCGAGAAAAAAATAACAAGCAACCTTTCGGGACAAAACGCCGCCCCCACGAGGCGGAACCTTGGCGGAACCAATCTAGGGCTCCGGCAGAGCTGTTCCTGCCGGGGAAACTTCCCTCCCGGAGGGGGAAATCATCGCCATCGTCATCACCAACGCTCCTCTCATCGGGAGAGGGCAATCTCCATCAACATCTTCATCAGCACCATCTCATCTCAAAACTAGTTCATCTCTTGTATCCAATTCTTGTCTCCTAGTCCGGGATTGGTGCTAGTAGGTTGGTAGTAGTGTTAATTACTCCTTGTAATTGGTGCTAGTTGGTTTAATTGGTGGAAGATCATATGTTCAGATCCTTTATGCATATTATTACCCCTCTGATTATGAACATGAATATGCTTTGTGAGGAGTTACGTTTTTTCCTGAGGACAAGGGAGAAGTCTTGCTATTAGTAGTCATGTGAATTTGGTATTCGTTCGATATTTTGATAGATGTATGTTGTCTAGCCTCTAGTGGTGTTATGTGAACGTCGACTACATGACACTTCACCAATTATTTGGGCTAGAGGAAGGCATTGGGAAGTAATAAGTAGATGATGGGTTGCTAGAGTGACAGAAGCTTAAACCCTAGTTTATGCGTTGCTTCGTAAGGGGCTGATTTGGATCCATATGTTTCATGCTATGGTTAGGTTTACCTTAATACTTTTGTTGTAGTTGCGGATGCTTGCAATAGAGGTTAATCATAAGTGGGATGCTTGTCCAAGTAAGGGCAGTACCCAAGCACCGGTCCACCCACATACCAAATTATCAAAGTACCGAACGCGAATCATATGAACGTGATGAAAACTAGCTTGACGATATTCCCATGTGTCCTCGGGAGCGCTTTTCATCATATAAGAGTTTGCCCAGGCTTGTCCTTTGCTACAAAAAGGATTGGGCCACCTTGCTGCACTTTATTTACTTTTGTTACTTGTTGCTCGTTACCATTACCTTATCATAAAACTATCTTTCACTATTTCAGTACTTGCAGAGAATACCTTTTGAAAACCGCTTATCATTTCCTTCTGCTCCTCGTTGGGTTCGACACTCTTACTTATCGAAAGGACTACGATAGGTCCCCTATACTTGTGGGTCATCAAGACTCTTTTCTGGCGTTGGTTCCGGGGAGTGAAGCGCCTTTGGTAGGTGAATTTGTAAGGAAAATTTATATAGTGCGCTGAAATTTACTGTCACTTGTTACTATGGAAAGTAATCCTCTGAGGGGCTTGTTCGGGGTATCTTCACCCCGACCAGTAGAGCAAAGAGTTGCTCCTCAACCTACTGAACCAATGAAAATGAAAATACTTGCTTTGAAGTTCCTTCGGGTATAATAGAAAAACTGCTAGCTAATCCCTTTTTAGGAGATGGAACAAAACATCCTGATGAACATCTAATATATGTGGATGAAGTTTGTGGATTATTTAAGCTTGCAGGTGTACCCGGAGATGTTGTTAAGAAGAAGGTCTTTCCCTTATCTTTGAGGAGACATCATTGACATGGTATAGGCTATGTGATGATACGAGATCATGGAACTATAGAAGATTGAAATTGGAATTTCATCAAAAGTATTACCCTATGCATCTTGTTCATCGTGACCGCAATTATATATATAATTTTTGGCCTCGCGAAGGAGAAAGCATCGCTCAAGCTTGGGGGGGGGGTCTTAAATCAATGTTATATTCATGCCCCAATCATGAGCTCCCAAGAGAAACAATTCTTCAAAAAATTTGTGCTCGGCTTTCTGAAAATAATCGCACCATGCTCGATACTTCTTGTGCTGGCTCTTTTATGATGAAGACTATTGGATTTAGATGGGATTTATTGGATAGAATTAAACGCAACTCAGAAGATTGGGATCTCGACAAAGGTAAGGAGTCAGGTAAGACATCTAAGTTTGATTGTGTTAAATCTTTTATGGATACCAATATTTTCCGTAAGTTTAGCACTAAAATATGGACTTGATTCTGAGATAGTAGCTTCTTTCTGTGAATCTTTTGCTACTTATGTTGATCTCCCTAAGGAGAAGTGGTTTAAATATCATCCTCCCATAGAAGTAAAAGTAGCTGCACCAATTAAAGTTGAAGAAAAGACTGTCACTTATAATGATCCTATTGTTCCTACTTGTTATGTTGAGAAACCACCTTTCCCTGTTAGGATAAAGGGTTATGCTAAAGCTTCAAATGTGGTTCGTAAAAGCAATATTAAAACATATACACCTCCTGAGCAAGTTAAAGTTGAACCTAATATTGCTATTGTTAAAGATCTCTTGTCTGATAATATTGATGGGCATGTTATTCAGTTCTGCGGTGAAACTGCTAGAATTGCTAAACCTTGTGCTAAAGATAAACATAGACCTGTGGTAGGCGTGCCTGTTATTTCTGTTAAAATAGGAAAACATTGTTATCATGGCTTATGTGATATGGGTGCTAGTGCTAGTGTTATACCTTATGACTTGTATAAAGAAATCAAGCATGAAATTTCACCTGTTAAGTTAGAAGATATTGATGTCACAATTAAACTTGCTAATAGAGATACTATTTTAGCAGTGGGAATTGTTAGAGATGTTGAAGTCTTGTGCGGGAAAACTAAATATCCTGCTAATTTTCTTGTTCTTAGTTCCCCACAAGATAGCTTTTGTCCCATTATATTTGGTAGACCCTTCTTGTACACTGTTAATGCTAAGATAGACTGCGAAAAGAATGTTGTTACTATTGGCTTGGATGATATGACTGATGAATTTAATTTCTCTAAATATAGTAAACAACACCATGAATAAGAATTTCCTAGTAAGGATGAAATTATTGGTCTTGCTTCTATTGCCGTACCTCCTAGTGATCCTTTAGAACAATATTTGCTAGACCATGAGAATGATATGTTTATGAATGAAAGAAGGGAAATAGATGAAGTATTCTTTAAACAAGAACCTATGCTGAAACACAATTTTCCTGTTGAAATCCTAGGGGATCCCCCTCCACCTAAGGGTGATCCCATGTTTGAGCTTAAACAGTTGCCTGATAATCTTAAATATGCTTATCTTGATGAAAATAAGTTATATCCTGTTATTATTAGTGCTAACCTTTCAGAGCATGAAGAAGAAAGATTATTGAAAACTCTTAAGAAGCACGTCTTGAGCTTGCGTTGGTTTTCCCTGAAGAGGAAGGGATGATGCAGCAGAGTAGCATAAGTATTTCCTCAGTTTTTGAGAACCAAGGTATCAATCCAGTAGGAGCCACGCTCAAGTCCCTCGTACCTGCACAAAGCGATAGCTACTCGCAACCAACGCGATTAGGGGTTGTCAAGCCCTTCACGGTCACTTACGAGAGTGAGATCTGATAGATAGAATATTTTTGGTATTTTTGATATAAAGATGCAAAGTAAAAAGTAAAAGAAAAAATAGCAAAACAATATAAAAGTGATGGAGATTGATATGATGAGAATAGACCCGGGGGCCATAGGTTTCACTAGTGGCTTCTCTCAAGAGCATAAGTATTCTACGGTGGGTGAACAAATTACTGTTGAGCAATTGATAGAATTGAGCATAATTATGAGAATATCTAGGCATGATCATGTATATAGGCATCACGTCCGTGACAAGTAGATCGAAACGATTCTGCATCTACTACTATTACTCCACTCATCGACCGCTATCCAGCATGCATCTAGAGTATTAAGTTAAAAACAGAGTAACGCCTTAAGCAAGATGACATGATGTAGAGAGATAAATTCATGCAATATGAAATAAACCCCATCTTGTTATCCTCGATGGCAACGATGCAATTGTGCCTTGCTGCCCCTTCTGTCACTGGGTAAGGACACCGCAAGATCGAACCCAAAGCTAAGCACTTCTCCCATGTCAAGAACTACCAATCTAGTTGGCCAAACCAAACGGATAATTCGAAGAGACTTGCAAAGATAACCAATCATACATAAAAGAATTCAGAGAAGATTCAAATATTATTCATAGATAGACTTGATCATAAACCCACAATTCATCGGTCTCAACAAACACACCGCAAAAAGAAGATTACATCGAATAGATCTCCACAAGAGAGGGGGAGAACTTTGTATTGAGATTCAAAGAGAGAGAAGAAGCCATCTAGCTACTAACTATGGACCCGAAGGTCTGAGGTAAACTACTCACACTTCATCGGAGGCTAGGATGATGTAGAAGCCCTCCGTGATGACGGCCCTCTTCCGGCGGAGCTCCGGAACAGGCCCCAAGATGGATCTCGTGGATACAGAAAGTTGCGGCGGTGGAATTAGGTTTTTGGCTCCTGTTCTGATCGTTTGGGGGTACGTGTGTATATATAGGAGGAAGGAGTACGTCGGTGGAGCACCGAGGGGCCCACGAGGCAGGGGCGCGCCCTAGGGGGGGCGCCCCCCACCCTCGTGACCACCTCTTTGATCCCTTGCAGTAGGGTCCAAGTCTCCTGGATCATGTTCGGTGAGAAAATCACGTTCCCGAAGATTTTATTCCGTTTGGACTCCGTTTGATATTCCGTTTATCCGAAACACTGAAATAGGCAAAAAATAGCAATTCTGGGCTGGGCCTCCGGTTAATAGGTTAGTCCCAAAAATAATATAAAAGTGGAAAATAAAGCCCAATATAGTCCAAAACAGTAGATAATATAGCATGGAGCAATCAAAAATTATAGATACGTTGGAGACGTATCAGGCATCCCCAAGCTTAATTCCTGTTCGTCCTCGAGTAGGTAAATGATAAAAAGAGAATTTTTTATGCGGAGTGCTACTTGGCATAATTTCAATGCAAATCTTCTTAATTGTGGTATGAATATTCAAATTAGAAAGATTCAAGATAAAAGTCTATATTGACATAGAAAATAATAATACTTCAAGCATACTAACAAAGCAATTATGTCTTCTCAAAATAACATGGCCAAAGAAAGTTATCCATACAAAATCATATAGTCTGGCTATGCTCCATCTTCCCCACACAAAGTATTTAAATCATGCACAACCCCGATGTCAAGCCAAGCAATTGTTTCATACTCTAACTTTTTCAAAACTTTTTCAATCTTCACGCAATACATGAGCGTGAGCCATGTATATAGCACTATAGGTGGAATAGAATGGTGGTTGTGGAGAACACAAAAAGGAGAAGATAGTCTCACATCAACTAGGCGTATCAACGTGCTGTGGAGATGCCCATCAATAGATATCAATGAGAGTGATTAGGGATTGTCATGCAATGGATGCACTAGAGCTATAAGTATATGAAAGCTCAAAAAGAAACTAAGTGGGTGTGCATCCAACTTGCTTGCTCATGAAGACCTAGGGCAATTTGAGGAAGCCCATCGTTGGAATATACAAGACAAGTTCTATAATGAAAAACTCCCACTAGTATATGAAAGTGATAACATGACAGACTCTACTATGAAGATCATGGTGCTACTTTGAAGTACAAGTGTGGTAAAAGGATAGTAACATTGTCCCTTCTCTCTTTTTCTCTCATATTTTTTTTTGTTTGGGCCTTTTATTTTTTTATGGCCTCTTTTTTTCGTCCGGAGTCTCATCCCGACTTATGGGGGAATCATAGTCTCCATCATTCTTTCCTCACTGGGACAATGCTCTAATAATGATGATCATCACACTTTTATTTTTATTATAACTCAACAATATCAACTCGATACTTAGAACAAAATATGACTCTATGTGAATGCATCCGGCGGTGTGCCGGGATATGCAATATGACAATGATGAAGTGTGTCATGATGAACTAGATGGTGGAAAGTTGCATGGCAATATATCTCGGAATGGCTATGGAAATGCCATAATAGGTAGGTATGGTGGCTGTTTTGAGGAAGGTATATGGTAGGGTGTATGATACCGGCGAAAGTTGCGCGGTATTAGACGAGGCTAGCAAAGGTGGAAGGGTGAGAGTGCGTATAATCCATGGACTCAACATTAGTCATAAAGAACTCATATACTTATTGCAAAAATCTAGAAGTTATCCAAAGCAAAGTATTATGCGCATGCTCCTAGGGGGATAGATTGGTAGGAAAAGACCATCGCTCGTCCCCGACCGCCACTCATAAGGAAGACAATCAATAAATAAATCATGCTCCGACTTCATCACATAACGGTTCACCATACGTGCATGCTACGGGAATCACAAACTTTAACACAAGTATTCTTTAAATTCACAACTACTCAACTAGCATGACTTTAATTATCACCTCCATATCTCAAAACAATTATCATGCTTCAATCTTTTCTTAGTATTCAACACACTCAAAAGAGTTTCACAAATCTTGAATACCAAGCATATTATTATTAAGCAAATTACCATGCTATTAAGAGACTCTCAAAATAATTTAAGTGAAGCATGAGAGATCAATAGTTTCTTTAAAACAATCCACCACGTGCTCTAAAAGATCTAAGTGAAGCACATAGAGCAAAATTATAATGCTCAAAAGATATAAGTGAAGCACATAGAGCAAAATTAAACTACTACTCAATAGATATAAGTGAAGCACATAGAGCAAAACTACTTAGCTCAAAAGATATAAGTGAAGCACATAGAGTATTCTATCAAATTTTAATTCATGTATGGCTCTCTCAAAAGGTGTGTACAGCAAGGATGATTGTGGCATACTAACAAACAAAGACACAAATAATACAAGACGCTCCAAGCAAAACACATATCATGTTGGTGAATAAAAATATAGCTCCAAGTAAATTACCGATGGAAGTGGACGAAAGAGGGGATGCCTTCCGGGGCATCCCCAAGCTTTGACTTTTTGGTGTCCTTGGATTATCTTGGGGGTTCCATGGGCATCCCCAAGCTTAGGCTCTTGCCACTCCTTGTTCCATGATCCATCAAAAGAATTCACCCAAAACTTGAAAACTTCACAACACAAAACTCAAAATAGAAAACTCGTGAGCTCCGTTAGCGAAAGAAAACAAAAGACCACTTCAAGGTACTGTAATGAACTCATTCTTTATTTATATTGGTGTTAAACCTACTGTATTCCAACTTCTCTATGGATTATAAACTATTTTACTAGCCATAGATTCATCAAAATAAGCAAACAACACACGAAAAACAGAATCTGTCAAAAACAGAACAGTCTGTAGTAATCTGTAGCTAGCGCCAGATCTGGAACCCCAAAAATTCTAAAATAAATATGTGAACGTGGAAGAATTTATCTATTAATCTGCAAAAAGAATTAACTAAATATCACTCTTCAAATAAAAATGACAGCAGTTCTCGTGAGCGCTAAGTTTCTGTTTTTTACAGCAAGTTCAACAAGACTTTCCCCAAGTCTCCAACGGTTCTACTTGCTACAAACACTAATTAAACACAAAAAAACACAACCAAAACAGAGGAAATAATTTATTTATTACTAAACAGGAGCAAAAAAAAGGAATAAAAATAAAATTGGGTTGCCTCCCAACAAGCGCTATCGTTTAACGCCCCTAGCTAGGCATAACAAGCAAGGATAGATCTAGGTATTGCCATCTTTGGTAGGCATCCAAAAGTGGCTCTCATGATAGTTTCATATGGTAATTTTATTTTATTTCTTGGAAAGTGTTCCATACCCTTTTTAATGGAAACTGGAATCTAATATTCCCTTCCTTCATATCAATAATCGCACAAACCGTTCTAAGGAAAGGTCTACCAAGAATAATAGGGCAAGAAGGATTGCAATCTATATCAAGAACAATGAAATCTACGGGCACATAATTCCTATTTGCAACAATAAGAACATCATTAATTCTTCCCATAGGTTTCTTAATAGTGGAATCCGCAAGATGAAAGTTTAGAGAGCAATCATCAAAATCGCGGAAATCTAGTAAATCACACAAAGTCTTGGGAATAGTAGAAACACTAGCACCCAAATCATACAAAGCATAAAACTCATGATCTTTAATTTTAATTTTAATAGTTGGTTCCCACTCATAATAGAGTTTTCTAGGGATAGAAACTTTCAACTCAAGTTTTTCTTCATAAGATTGCATCAAGGCATCAACAATATGTTCAGTAAAGGCTTTATTTCGACTATAAGCATGTGGATAATTTAGCATGGATTGCAACAAGGAAATACAATCAATTGAAGAGAAACTTTTATAATTAAATTCCTTGAAATCCAGTATAGTGGGTTTAGCAACATCTAGATTTTTATTTCTTTCAATCCCACTTTCATCAATTTCATCATAAATCTAAATACTCCGAATTTTTAGAACGCCTTCTAGGTAAAGGAAGATCATATTCAGTTTCATCAAGATTCATATTGCAAAACAAAGATTTAATAGGGGACACATCAATAACTTTTAGATCTTCATCTTGATTTTCATAGGAATTGGAAGAACACGCTTTAATAAAGGCATCTTTGGAAGCACGCATCCTAGCGGTTCTTTCCTTACACTCATCAATTGAAATTCTCATGGCTTTTAGAGACTCATTAATATCATGCTTAGGTGGAATAGATCTAAGTTTCAAAGCATCAACATCAAGAGCAATTCTATCAACGTTCCTAGCCAAATCATCAATCTTAAGCAATTTTTCTTCAATCATAGCATTAAAATTCTTTTGCGAAGAAATAAATTCTTTAATATTAGATTCAAAATCAGAGGGCATCTTATTATAATTTCCATAAGAGTTGTTGTAGGAATTCCCATAATTATTAGAAGGATTACTAGGATATGGCCTAGGATTAATATTCCCTCTATAAGCATTGTTACCAAAATTATTCCTACCAACAAAATTCATATCCATAGATTCATTGTTATTATCAAACAAAGTAGACAAAGGCATATCATTAGGATCAGAAGAAACACTCTTAGTAGTAAATAATTTCATAAGTTCATCCATCTTTCCACTCAACACATTAATTTCTTCTATCGCATGCACCTTTTTAGTAGATCTTTCAGTATGCCATTGAGAATAATTAACCATAATATTATCTAGGAGTTTAGTAGCATCTCCTAAAGGATTTCCATAAAAGTGCCTCCCGCGGCTGAATCTAAAAGATTTCTAGAAGCAAAATTCAACCCAGCATAAAAAATTTGTATAATCATCCACAAATTCAAACCATGAGTAGGGCAATTACGTATCATTAATTTCATTCTCTCCCAAGCTTGTGCAACATGTTCATGATCAAGTTGCTTAAAATTCATAATATCATTTCTAAGATAGATGATCTTAGCGGGAGGAAAATACTTAGAGATAAAAGCATCTTTGCACTTGTTCCAAGAATCAACACTATTTTTAGGCAAAGACGAAAACCAAGCTTTAACACGATCTCTAAGCGAAAAAGGAAATAGCTTCAATTTAACAATATCATTATCCACACATCATTATCAACATCTTTTTCTTTGCATATCACATAAATCAACGAAGCTATTCAGATGAGTAGCGGCATCTTCACTAGGAAGGCCGGCGAATTGATCTTTCATAACAAGATTCAACAAAGCAGTATTAATTTCACAAGATTCAGCATCGGTAAGAGGAGCAATCGGAGTGCTAAGGAAATCATTATTATTGGTATTGGTGAAGTCACACAATTTGGTAGTATCTTGAGCCATCGCGACAAACAAGCAATCTAACACACGAGCAAACAAAAAGCAAGCGGGCAAAAAGAGGCAAATAGAGAGGGAGGATAGAGAGAGAGGGCGAATAAAACGGCAAGGGTGAATTGGGGGGAGAGGACGA